>NC_064622.1:275905316-276209517 GCF_023898315.1 Schistocerca nitens
GACCATCCCTTCCCAGGCTCCCTATATATTTAAGAGAAACGTTCAAGAAATTCACTGATTTCACACCATAAATTATTTATGACGTATGTAGAATAAAAATAGGAATCAGATCACAGGGTGAAGGTCACAAACAACGCAATCTCCTAGAATAGTCTTCATGTCGCTTTGTGCAGTTCTCGTGATTGCATAAATGCAGGCAAAAATATTTGATCAGGTGAACATCTGGAATTAAGGAATATATTTACAAAATAAAAACCTGCTTCAGTTGCTCGTAATTTATAAATTTATTACACGACCGGTTTCGAAGCTTTAAGCTCCATTTTCAGATGCCGCCATATAATTATGAAAATATAAATGTGTGGCGGTCGGCCCAGTCACTCAGTGAAATCGGACGCCGAAAAAATTTAGAAAATTACTAGCAACTGAAGCGGATTTTTTTCTATAAAAAGGAGGAAAAAAGGAATGATTCAGACATTAGGCTGCTGCTCGCACGTCGAAAATAGCATGTGCGTGTGATTGTTGCTTGTTGCCAATTTAGCCCTTGCAGAGATCAATAACGCATCTACCATCTCCAGAGCACTGTGCATTCCAGTCACGAGTAGGTAAAAATAGTAACTTACAATAATAATAATAATAATAATAATAATAATAATAATAATAATATAGTAGTAGTAGTAGTAGTCCCCAATGAACCACAGAACCTGCTGTCGGTGGGTTGGCTTGCGCGCCTCAGCGATACGGATAGCCGTACCGCAGGTGAAACCACAGCGGACGGGCATCTCGGTATTGATAGGTCAGACGAAGGTGTGGTTCACGAACAGTGGCAGCAGCCTAGTTGCAGGAGCAACAATCTGGATAATTCACTGAACTGGCCTCGTAACATCAACCAAAACAGCCTTGCTCTACTGGCACTGCGAACGGCTGAAAGCACGGGGAAACTACAGCTAAAATTTTTCCAGAAGGCATGCAGCTCTGCTGTATGGTTAAACTCTTGGGTAAAATATTCCGGACGTAAAATAGTCCCCCTTTTGGATCTCCGGGCGGTGACTACTCAGGAGGACGTCATCATCAGAAGAACAAAATTGGCGTTATACGTGTAATGTTACATCCCTTAAACGGGCAGGTAGGTTAGAAAATTTAAAAAGGGAAATGGATAGGTTGAAGTTAGATAAAGTGGGAATGGCTGAAGTTCGGTGGCACGAGGAACAGGACTTCTGGTCAGGTGAATACAGGGTTATAAATACAAAATCAAATAGGGGTAATGCATTGGTGGGCTTAATACTGAATAAGAAAATAGTAATGCGGTTGGGCCACTATGAGCAGTATAGAGAACGCATTATCGTAGCCAAGATAGACATTAAGCCCATGCCTATCACAGCAGTACAAGTTTACATGCCTACTAGCTCCGCAGGTGATGAAGAGATTGAAGAAATGTATGATGACACACATGAAATTATTCTGATAAAGGAGACGAAAATTTAATTGTGATGGGGAACTGAAAAGTAAAAATAGTAGGTGACCACGAGTTCTGGGAAAGGAATGAAAGAGAAAGCCACCTGGTAAAATTTTGCGCAGAGCATAATTTAATCATCGCTAATGCTTGGTTTAAGAATCATAAAAGAAGGCTGTATAAGTGGAAGAGACCTGGAGACACCGGAAGGTTTCAGACTGACTATACGTATAATACACTACTGGCCATTAAAATTTCTACACCAAGAAGAAATGCATATGATAAACGGGTATTCATTGGACAAATATATTATACTACAACTGACATGTGATTACATTTTCACGCAATTTGGGTGCATAGATCCTGAGAAATCAGTACCCAGAACAACCACCTCTGGCCGTAATAACGGTCTTGATACGCCTGGGCATTCAGTCAAACAGAGCTTGGATGGTGTGTACAGGTACAGCTGCCCATGCAGCTTAAACACGATACCACAGTTTATCAAGAGTAGTGACTGGCATATTGTGACGAGCCAGTTGCTCGGCCACCATTGACCAGACGTTTTCAGTTGGTGAGAGATCTGGAGAATGTGCTGGCCAGGGCAGCAGTCGAACATTTTCTGTATCCGGAAAGGCCGGTACAGGACCTGCAACATGCGGTCGTGCATTATCCTGCTGAAATGTAGGGTTTCGCAGGGATCGAATGAAGGGTAGAGCCACGGGTCGTTAACACATCTGAAATGTAACGTCCATTGTTCAAAGTGCCGTCAATGCGAACAAGAGGTGACCGAGACGTGTAACCAATGGCACCCCATACCATCACGCCGGGTGATACGCCAGTATGGCGATGACGAATACACGCTTCCAAAGTGCGTATACCGCGATGTCGCCACACACGGATGCGACCATCGTTATGCTGTAAACAGAACCTGGATTCATCCGAAAAAATGACGTTTTGCCATTCGTGCACCCAGGTTCGTCGTTGAGTACACCATCGCAGGCGCTGCTGTCTGTGATGCAGCGTCAAGGGTAACTGCAGCCATGGTCTCCGAGCTGATAGTCCATGCTGCTGCAAACGTCGTCCAACTGTTCGTGCAGATGGTTGTCGTCTTGCAAACGTCCCCATCTGTTGACTCAGGGATCGACACGTGGCTGCACGATCCGTTACAGTCATGCGGGTAAGATGCCTGTCATCTCGACTGCTAGTGATACGGGGCCGTTGGGATCCAGCACGGCGTTCCGTATTACCCTCCTGAACCCACCGATTCCATATTCTGCTAACAGTCATTGGATCTCGACCAACGCAAGCAGCAATGTTGCGATACGATAAACCGCAATCGCGATAGGCTACAATCCGACCTTTATCAAAGTCGGAAACGTGATGGTACGCATTTCTCCTCCTTACACGAGGCATCACAACAACGTTTCACCAGGCAACGCCGGTCAACTGCTGTTTGTGTATGAGAAACCGGTTGGAAACTTTCCTCATGTCAGCACGATGTAGGTGTCGCCACCGGCGCCAACCTTGTGTGAATGCTCTGAAAAGCTAATCATTTGCATATCACAGCATCTTCTTCCTGTCGGTTAAATTTCGCGTCTGTAGCACGTCATCTTTGTGGTGTAGCAGTTTTAATGGCCAGTAGTGTAGCTACACAGAGATTTACGCACCGGATTTTAAATTATAAGACATTCCAGTGGCAGATGTGGACTCCGACAACAATTTGTTGGTTATGGACTGTAGATTGAAACTTAAGAAATTGGAAGGAGGTAGAAAAAAGGAGATGGGACCTGAATAAGTTGAAAGAACCAGTCTGTTGAGAGTTTCAGAAGGAGCATTAGACAACGGCTGGCTACAATAAGGGTAATGAATACAGAAGAAGAATGGGTAGCTGTAGGAGATGAAATAGTGAAGGCAGCACAGGGTCAAATAGGTAAGCAGACGAGGTCTAATAAAAATCCTTGGAGAACACAAGATACATTGAATTTAAATGATGAAAGGAGAAAATATAAAAATGCACCAAATAAAGCAGGCGAAAGGGGATGCAAACTTTTAAAAAATGATACTGGCAAGAAGTGCAAAATGGCTAAGCAGGACTTGCTAGTGGACGTCGATACCGCCAAAAGGAAAATTAAAAAAAGCCTTTGGCGAAAAGAAAAGCAGCTCTACGAACATAAAGAGCTCAGATGGGAAAACAGACCCAAACAAAGAATGGAGAGCAGGGAGGTGGAAGGAGTATATACAGGATCTATACAGGGGAGATAAACTAGACGACAAGGTCATAGAAATGGAAGTGGACGTAGATGAAGATGAGATGGGAGATCTGATACTGCGACAAGAATTTGATAGAACTCTGAAAGATCTCAGTCGATAGAAGGCTCTGTTTAACACTTTCAAGTTCTAATATTTGTCCCTAACAACATTTTTCCGCTGCAACACATTTCAGACGCGTTGCGTCTTCTTTTATCAGGCTTAGCCATTATCATATTCACTTCAATTTAGATTTGAGTTCAAATCGTCGTTTTAGGGACGCATTTCTTGATGTCGGTTCCTATTTAGACACTACCAGATTTCTCCTGAAGCAAGTCTTGCATGCCGGCCGGTGTGGCCGTGAGGTTTTAGGCGCTACAGTCTGGAACCGCGCAACCGCTACGGCCGCAGGTTCGAATCCTGCCTCGGGCATGGATGTGTGTGATGTCCTTAGGTTAGTCAGGTTTAAGTAGTTCTAGGTTCTAGGGGACTGATGACCTCAGAAGTTAAGTCCCACAGTGCTCAGAACCATTTGAACCATTTGTCAACACCGATTAAAAAGTTTTAACGGCGGTTTAAATTTTGTGGGGTATTATTTATTGAAAAACCCTCGAACATGGTCTGATAGTGGCAGTAATGACAGTCTGCTTTTTTGATCATCTTGATGGGTAGTGGATTTTTAATGACGTGACTGCATTCATCTCATCGTCTTACTAGATATCCAGTAGGGCCACAGGTCGCTTTGTAACGGCCTGTTTCTTCATTCCGCCGTGTGGGCGTTGTACAAACATCAAAATATGTTTTGCATCGCCCCAGTTCCCAGAACTCTTGAAGATAGACGTTGACTGTGGATACTGTATCACAGACACAGTTCCTTTGACAGTTCAAAGATGTCACTAAACTCGCCCAAAGATGTAAACAACCATGCATGAGCAGCGCTTATTAGACGGAGGGAGTCCGATAGCCGATAAGTTCCAGCCATTACACCAGAAAGGAGGTACACAGCTCGTGTTGGCTGTGGTTCAACCATGTCTAGACAGTCAATACCGCTGTTCGATCGCGTCCGCATTGTTACTTTGTGCCGGGAAGGGCTCTCAACAAGGGAAATGCCCAGGCGTCTGGGAGTGTACCAAAGCGATGTTGTTCGGAAATGGAGAAGATACAGAGAGACAGGAACTGTCGATGACATGACTCCCTCGGGTCGCCCAATGGCTACTATGGCAGTGGATGACCGGTACCTGCGGATTATGGGTCGGAGGAACCCTGACAGCACAGCCACCATGTTTAGTTATGCTTTTCGTGCAGCCACACGACGTCGTTACGACTCAAACGTTGCGCAAGAGGCTGGATGATGCGCAACTTCACTCCCGACGTCCATGGCGAGGTCCATGTTTGCAACCACGACACCATACAGCGCGGTACAGATGGATCTAAAAACATGCCCAATGGACCGCTCAGGATTAGCATGGCGTTCTCTTCATCGATGAGTGTCGCATATGCCTTCAACCAGACAATCGTCGGAGACGTGTTTGGAGGCAACCCGGTCAGGCTGAACGCCTTAGACATACTGTGCAGCGAGTGCAGGAAGGTGGAGGTTCGCTGCTGTTTTGGGGTAGCAATATGAGGGGCCGACGTACGCCGCTGGTGGTCATGGAAGGCGCCGTAATGGCTGTACGATACGTAAATGCCATCCTCCGACCGATACTGTAACCATATCGGCAGCGTATTGGCGAGGCATTCGTCTTCATGGACGACAGTTCGCGGCCCCATCATGGACACCTTGTGAATGACTTCATTCAGGACAACGACATCGCTGCTCGACAAGAGTGGCCAGCATGAATCCTATCGAACATGCCTGGGATATATTGGAAAGGGCTGTTTATGGACGATGTGACCCACCAACCACTCTGAGGGATCTACGCCGAATCGCCGTTGAGGAGTGGGACAATCTGGACCACCAGTGCCTTGATGAACTTATGGGTAGTATTCGACGACGAATACAGGCATGTATCAATGCAAGCGGACGTGCTACTCGGTACTATAGGTACCGGTATGTACAGCAATCCGGACCACCACCTCTGAAGGTCTCGCTGCATGGTGGTACAATATGCAATGTGTGGTTTTCATGAGAAAAAAAAGGGCGGAAATGATGTTCATATATATTATCTCTATTCCAATTTTCTGTACAGGTTCCGGACCTCTCCGAACCGAGGTGATAAAAACTTTTTTTGATGGGTGTATTATGGAATTATGGGCCGTCCTGGCTTTACTGTCAAGTTTCCGGGCGTATTTTGGAATCGTCTAATACTTGCTCTTCCTTACCTAATCGTAGAGAAAGCGGGCTGTAAAATTTCTTTGTACGTGGCATATGCACTCTAGTACCTTGTTTTAAAGTCGTCGTAGTTGCTTGATATGAACTTCGGTGCTGTGGCACAGACCAGATCCAGGGCCTGCAAAATTGGAATTGGCAATGAACGGACAGTGATGACCTTTCTTTTTCTTCTTGTTTCGAATGTGCCTACTTTGGACCACGCTTGTTCAACTGTTGGGCTTTGATCTTTGCCAGTACTGTCGCATCCGCTGCCGAAGTAACTTCTTCCTTTCTTCTGTCCACGGGGTACCTTTCCTTCGGGGCTTTTCCTGAAATCCTCTGTCTTCCTTCAGGGTACGTCTCACAGACTGTCTGCTCTGGAGATCAGTTATACTCAGTTCTTTAAAGTCCGTTTCAATTTCTGTCAGTGAAGTGGTGCGAACCTTCTTGTTTTGCCAGAAGGTGAACAGACGGTTGGTCAATCTGTCTGAAGGCAATCTTTCAACATGGCTATAGAAAGCTACCCTTATTTTTCTTGCGCAGTTAGAGAGCCTCTCGATATGTTCGTAGAGCTTCGAGTTATGTCGCCTTCTGAATTCCCCACCTCATTCTAGCGAGCTTAGGATCTTCCTGAGGATTCTCCTGACTTCCTATTTATCTATCAGACCTCTCCGGTTCATGGAGGCCTCTGGTCATATGACTGATGTGTAGAGCTTCATTTTTTGTTGTAAGTGTTCATAGTCAGTCCATAGGCTAGTTACAACTTGTTGACTCTCATGGATAATGACTTTTTTCAGATAAATTGGGTTCAATCCATTCGCCGAAATACTTAAATTTCTCAGTCCTTTCGATGTTTCCCTGGTCTAGTAACATCTCTATGTTAGCTTCTTTGATGTTGGTGAAGAAATCTGTTTTCTCCAGCGACACTTGAAGACCCACTTCGGTTGTAGGTTTTCTGAGGCAGTTTACCTGCACTGTTGCCATTTCAAGAGAATCAGCAATCAGTGCCATATCATCTGCAAAAGCCAGGCAATCTACAATCAGTCCTTTGTTCTTACGGCCCAGATTAATAAGAAAACACAGTGCGTCAAGGATTTAGAAGCATCATGTGGACGAAGTGTGAGTACAGACCTCCTACGTCAGCGCCAATCAAGTGCCAGAGATACTTTGTTGTCATGGTCTACTGAAATGGAACGACAAACAGTCGTACATCTTCAATTACCTGACGGTGTTTCTTGGTCCAGAGGAGTGGCTGATTTTGGCTCCAGTAAGTCGCAGTCACTAGACCGTGTCCACCTCTCCAGATCACGGTAAGCATCTTGTAGTCGGAGCTGAATTATAGCTGGGGATAGGATTCTGGGATTTATAGTTATGTCATTTTTGGAGATGTACTTGCTGATGCGTGGCGAAGTTTTGAATTTTAACGTCCCGTCGACGACGAGATCATTAGAGACATATCATTAGTTCGGATTGAGAACTAGTACACTGTGCTCTTTTCAAATAAATGACGGAAAACCGTAATAGGAATATCCGGACGGCGATCTGAATCATCGCCTTCTCGAATATGAGTCTTTTATCTTAAAGTTGGCGAAACAGGCGCACAGTACAAGGCAGAGCTTCTCACCGATCACTAGGGCCATCCTGCATGGATCACTCTATGAAGGAATTCGATATTTTAGATTTGTACTGCGAATGTACGCCCACTGTTACAAGTAAGCTTAGCAGTCCCTCACTACAGAGTTTATAAAGAAGCCCATACAACAGGACGCTGTCAAAGTCCCGAGTAAGATCTCATAGGATCATTCTACCAATCGTCTCTGTCGTCGAAGATCCACGCTGGCCCAAAATTGCTCCTCTAGTAAAATGGCTCCCCTAGTCCGTCTTTGTGAGAGTCTTCTCAAAAACGGTAGTACAATGAGGGAAAGCGCCACCCTTAATTTATTACTTTTTAGAATGTCTTCTCTGCCACTGTGAGAACATTTGGCGCTAACGAACGCTAGAGTCGGCACCGCGTCACATCGCGCCAGCAAGTCTGCCACTGGTGTATTTACACAGGCGCTGTTTACGCGGTGCGAGCTGGAAATAGCAAAGCACCGTCTCTAGAGCCAGAAGGCACGCTGCTGCCAGCGCTCGAGTTAGTCTGCACAACACGACCCGACATACGGGCACTGCACATAACGTACCACAGCAGAACTTTCATTTCACACACCTTCCTTCACTAGGTGGTGCACGTGCCCCCAACGGATACATCTATCTTTTTTGCACTGAAATTAATGCACTGAAATCGAATGAACGACTCTATCAGTGGAATGAGATCAATGTAAATGCAAAGCCACGAAATTATACAGATCAAAACTATCCGGACGCCTTGCGTAATGCCGAACTGGCAACCCGCTGTCACGAAACGAAACAGGCAGCATTGTGTAGTCAGTGCAGAAAGAGTAACAGCAGAAAGGTTCTTTCTGGAGAATTCAGTGACATCGAACGTGAAGACTTTGAGCTCATATTCTGTTTACATTGAATAACGAACATCGATACGTTGTACCATCCAGAATTGTGGAAATGTCTATTATTTAGTGTATGAATGTTGCAGTTTAGTTTAAATGTTGCCGACATAATAATAATAATGTAAGAGGAAACCTGCCTTTTCGAGCACTTTTTTGACGAGTGCCAAGTTTGAGGCGTCATAGAATTCAGACTGTAAGTCCGAGAAAAATTTCCTTTGCACAATTTAAAAAGACAACCAATCTGCTATTACAGGAGATCTTTCGTTTCTTTCTGATTAGTCATTTCGTCCTAATAACAGAGGATGTACCGGGTGATCAAAAAGTCAGTATAAATTTGAAAAAGTAATGAACCACGGAATAATGTAGATAGAGGGGTAAAAATTGACACACATGCTTGGAATGACATGGGGTTTTATTAGAACAAAAAAAAAGTTCACATGTCCGACAGATGGCGCTGGATAGCAAAACGTCAGAGACTGCTACCGTGACGGGTGAGAGGTACGCCGATATGTTACAGAATCGCATCATCCTCAGCCTGGCTGATAAACACCTGCTGGAACGTACGATGTTTATGCAGGATGGCGCTCCACACCATACTGCAAGACACGTGAAAGATCTCTTGCGCGCGTCGTTTGGTGAGATCGTGTGCTCAGCCGCCACTTTCGTCATGCTTGGCCTCCCAGCTCCCCAGACCTCAGTCCGTGCGATTATTGGCTTTGGGGTTACCTGAAGTCGCAAGTGTGTCGTGATCGACCGACATCTCTAGGGATGCTGAAAGACAACGTCCGACGCCAATGCCTCACCATAACTCCGGACATGGTTTACAGTGCAGTTCACAACATTATTCCTCGACTACAGCTATTGTTGAGGAATGATGGTGGACATACTGAGCATTTCCTGTGAAGAACATCATCTTTGCTTTTCTTACTTTGTTATGCTAATTATTGCTATTCTGATCAGATGAAGCGCCATCTGTCGGACATTTTTGAACTTTTGTATTTTTTTGGTTCTAATAAAACCCCATTTCAATCCAAGCATGTGTGTCAATTTGTACCTCTCTATCTACATTATTTCGCGATTTATTCAGTTTTCTAATTTATACTGAATTTTTGATCACCCGTTAGATTCCCGCAGCTCGCCTGATGATGATACGCATCAACATGAACATTTGGTATTGTCTTCCACAGCTGTTTTGATACACATAAATGTACACAAACCGAAAATATTACATATTAAATTTACAAGTATTTGCCTTCCGCCCCTTTTCAACACAAATGTGATGATATTAAATAGGGAAATACTTGCTAATGTTCTGCAAAATTATATTTATTTGGTCACGAACCGGCTTTCAGCTTCTAAGGCCAATTTCAGGCGACAACCAAATGTCGCAAACACAGATAAAATCAGGTTCCATGGCGCGAACAGCTCGATCAAGATCGTCTCACAAATTCTTGACTGGGGACTTTGGTGGCCATGGGAGTATGGTAAACTCATCACGCTGCTCTTCGCACCCCCGCATGTACACTGCGAGCTGGACGACACGTTGCATTCTCCTGCTGGTAGATGCCACCACGCTGAGGAAAACCAAACTGCATATAGCGATGGGCGGGTCACCAAGGATAGATGCACAGGTCCATTGTGCCTTCCAGAATGACGAGATCACCCAGCGAATGTCACGAAACATTCCCCCAGACCATAACTCACCCTTTTGCGGCCTGGGCCCTTCCGATGATTGCTGCAGAGTGTTTGCTTTCAGACTTTTCGCGCCGTACACGCTAACGGGCATCTGTCTCACGGAGTATAAAACGAGATTCATTTGAAAATGCCACCTGCCGCAACTCAGTGGACGCAGAGTTGCGGTATTGGCGTGCAAATTGCATCCTTCGTCGCTGATGAATGGCAGTCAGAAGGTGCTTGAAACAAGCGCTTGCTTAGGAGCAACGTACGCATACGGTCGTTGGGGAGACACTGTTGGTTGCCGCACGGTTCATCTGGGCAGTCCGTTGCTCAACAGTTACACGTCTATTCGCCTGTAAGCACCACCGCAACCGTCCGTCAATCTACGAGTGTCACTTCAAAAGAAATACACACTATTTTTGTAGAAATACAGTTTTCGTTCTGCATGTGTGAAAGTTTTACAGTGTGTAGATACATCCTTCCCGCTCGTTTTCAAACTTAGTTCAACCTGTTCCCGTGAGTGGCGCCATCGCAGAATGTCTTCAAGATGGCTGCTACACTTGACGTTCGTCAGAAGCAACGTGCTGTCATAGAATTCCTGTGCTGTGAAAGTGAGACAGTGGGAAACATCCACAAGAGGTTGAAAAAGGTGTATGGAGATGCTGCTGTCGATCGCAGAACAGTTAGTCGGCGGGCAAGCAGGTTACGTGATGAAAGTGGGCACGGCAATATTGAGAATTGTCCTCGCAGCGGCAGGCCTCGTACTGCACACTCTCCAGACAATGTGCAGAGAGTTAACGAATTGGTAACTGCTGACAGACGCATCACAGTGAACGAATTGTCACGCAACGTTGGGATAGGGGAAGGAAGTGTTGGCAGAATACTGAAAGTGTTGGCTTTAAAAAAGGCTTGCGCCAGGTGGGTTCCCAGTATGTTGACAGTGACTCACAAAGAAACAAGCAAAATGGTATGCAGCCAACTTTTGGAACAGTACGAGAATGGTGGAGATTAATTTCCTGGATGAACTGTGACAGGTGATGAAACATGGGTCCATCATTTTTCACCAGAGACGAAGAGGCAATCAGTGGAGAGGCATCATGCAAATTCACCCAAGAAAAAAAATTCAAAACCACACCTTCTGCTGGAAAAGTTATGGCTACGGTGTTTTTCGATTCTGAAGGACTCTTGCTTGTGGACATCATGCATATGTGACGACACTGAAGAAACTTCAAGCTCGACTGAGTCGTGTTCGACCACATCGGCAAAAGCAGGACGTTCTGCTGTTGCACGACAATGCACGGCCACATGTCAGTCAAAAAACCATGAAAGCGATCACAAAACTCGGATGGACAACACTGAAACACCAGCCTTACAGCCCTGACCTGGCTCCCTGTGACTATCATCTCTTTGGGAAACTGAAAGACTCTCTACGTGGAACAAGGTTTGAAGATGATGACTCCCTTGTGCTCGCTGCCAAACAGTGGCTCCCACAGGTTGGTCCAGAATTTTGCCGTGCGGGTATACAGGCGCTGGTTCCGAGATGGCGTAAGGCAATTGAGAGGGTTGGAAATTATGTGGAGAAATGAAAATATTGTTCTAAAAGGATGTATCTACACACGGTAAAACTTTCAAACATGTAGAATAAAAGATGGATTTACAAAAATAGTGTGCATTTCTTTTGGAGTGACCCTCGTATCACCCGTGGTGCGCCACAGCTGCCTCGGCGCCTGTTTTGTATAGCTTGATTTTGCCATGCACAACCACAGCGGAATGTGAACAGTTTACAGACTTAGCCGTTCCGGAAATGCTTCCACCCTACGTACGGCAGCCAATGATCAAGCCCCTTTTCAGATGTCGGGCACATCGCTCCTTTCCATGATTACGGCAACGGCTACACTGTTTTCCGCGTCCCTTGACACGCTTTATATACCCTCCACTGCTAGTGCTGCCACTTTCTGCCTCTGAGTGGTTACTGCACATTGACGTCGAACGTAAGCGATGAGCACATTAACGAGACAGTACACTTATCATACTTACGTGCAGTGGGTATCTATACAAAGTAATATTATTTTCACAGTGACTGGGCCCAGTGCACGCAGAGGAAGCAAGCAATTTCAGAACTCTTAATTACATTGTGTAACGTTACACTAAATGACTGCGCCCTTTCGGAAGAGGCTTCAAATACCAAATAGTATAACTAGTTTTTGTAACTCCACAGTTAACCTGAACATGTTACCAGCTAATAAATAACGGTACAGAAATGAGTGATAATCAGTTGTTGGCCGATCGTAAAAACTGTCTTTTTTGTGGATCTTTCATTTTTTATTAGATGTCTGTGATATTCCCCCTCCCGCACCCTGCAAACGCTTTTCTCAGGGCCACATCTTAATAAAGAGAATTTGACAGCATGGCAGGCTCCGCCTGTAGCCAGAAAGAGGAGCGTGGAATTAGCAAAATAAACGCACTAGCCGTGAGCAGATATTCCCAGCGACGACAAAGAGGTGCCGCACTCCAATTTCGCAGGCCAAAGGAAGATTTCCCTCTGCTGCAAATAAGGCAGCGACACGCACAAAGGACTTGCCGCCAACAGCCCGGCGCGGGGTCACGAAATGAGAGGAAAGGAACAGAAAGGAAACGAGAATTGGCAAATGCGAGGCATCCTCCTATGCACATTTCGAAGCGGGTGTTACGACCAGGTCACAAAGAGCTATGATGAAACTTCGTGGGAAATAAGAACAGAAGTTTTCAGCCTCTCGTCTCTGGTGACTCAGGCCGGCACCGCACGATATCAAGAGAAACTGACGCAACTAGGTAGATTTGAGAGTGGACTGACGACGTTGGTAAGAGAAATTTGTTTCCCCGCGTTAATTCCTCCGAGCTTAATGTATTTAATCCAGTGACGTTCCATTTTTCGTGTCCTCAGAAAAGAAAGGTGTTATATATTGCACCATAAATTACTTCATTGTTCAACGAAACTTTTGAGGCTAGGAAACAGAAAACGGGCATAAGAGCGACAGATTAGTTGGGCAACTGTTTCGATGTCCGGCCCCCGTTGCTATCGCAACACACTGTGTGTAGGCAGTAACTGTGTCCTGAGGAATGACGATGAGATTATCTCCGTTGTTCCTGCTTCAACTCACTAACCAAATGTCTAATAACCTTACATAATAAGAAAGTCACTGTTTAATCTCTGTCAACGACAAACTGCCCCGAAACTCTATAGAATTTAAAAAAAATACCACATTTTGACAGCTGAAGCGATGCTAGCGCCCCCAAGCGGTTAACCTGCGCCCAGTAACAGAAGAATAGTGTGATATAAACAGAAAACTTTTTATTTTTAATGCTGTAACTTCCATATTTCCCAGTCACTAAATGAGGCAGTGATTTTTCCAGTAAGAATACGAAAAAGCAATTAAAGCAATACTTCGTCTCCTGTTAATATCAACACATAATAATAAAATCTCAATGTAACGTAATATTTATGGTTTACAGCAGCCAAATCTTAAGCGTACAATCGAAAATCCTATAACACGAGAAACTGACTATAACCTGACGTGTTCACGTTGGAAAGGAACTTATTACGAGTGTATCTGCGTGCTTGGCACGTACTTTCTGATGCTTCGCGTCGACTACAATTTGTTTGAAGAGTTTCTTTACGGATTTCAGACTCCTTTTAATACATCAAAAACCAAGCACGACTTTTACATCCTTTGTGATTAGCTGCTACTTCTTATATACGGCCCTTCTGGGAAAATTTCGATCAGTTGCCAGACGAATCTCTCTTGAGACGGCTCATGGAGTAAACGCTAATTTTTCTCCATTTTCTCAGTCAATTTGTTTATTATAACGGTGAAGTCTCGTGTAGCGTTTGGTTGCTAGGAAAATATATTGAGGGATTAATATTACTTTCACACGTAGACCCTGCTGTCGAAAGAAAACATGAGCCACAGGCTGTGCCAATAATTTTAAATTTCTTCTGCATTTAGCAGCTACAGAAAGAGAAAGCCACGGTTTCCGAGACTTCAAGGAGTGTCACTTTCAGTGAACAGTGAAATGGTTCAAATGGTTCAAATGGCTCTGAGCACTATGGGACTCAACTGCTGAGGTCATTAGTCCCCTAGAACTTAGAACTAGTTAAACCTAAGGACATCACAAACATCCATGCCCGAGGCAGGATTCGAACCTGCGACCGTAGCGGTCCTGCGGTTCCAGACTGCAGCGCCTTTAACCGCACGACAGTGAAATGGAAAGATGTGTGTACTTGTAAATGAAAGATACAGTTATCTGTATTGATATGAAAGTTCAAAGAAGGGCAGCACGTATTGTATTATCGCGAAATAGGGGAGAGAGTGTCACTGAAATGATACAGGATTTGGAAAGGACATCATTAAAACAAAGGCGTTTTTCGTTGCGGAGGAATCTTCTCATGAAATTCCAGTCACCAACTTTCTCCTCCGAATGCGAAAATATTTTGTTGACGCCGACCTACATGGGGGGAAACGATCACCACGATAAATTAAGGCAAATCAGAGCTCGTACGGAAAGATATCGGTGTTCGTTCTTTCCGCGCGGTATCCGAGATTGGAATAATAGAGAATTGTGAAGATGATTCGATCTGCCACGCACTTAAATGTGATTTGCTGAGTATCGATGTAGATGTAGACTGCAAAAAAAGTGGTTAAGTACAAATTATCTAAAGCTTAAAAGCACAGTTCCATTACGTTTGAAAGTAATATTACCTTAAGCTTGGTGTATTTCGTATAAAACTCGAGCAACAGCCTCGATTACGAAAAGGACCCTGTATCAACATGCATTTCTTGTGTTACAGCAGATGAATACTGGATTTTACGTTGCCCCTAAGATTCAAATCTCGATTAATGACTAAGACTGGTAGGGGGAGGACGACATGACGTCAGTATTACCCGTTGGTATCCACCAAGCAATTTCCATTTTAATTGTCTACTAGTCATAATTACGTCACTTTTCACTAAAAAAACAGAAATAGAGGAAAACGACCTAATCTGTGACCAATAGGCAATAAAAATGGAAAGTACTAGGTAGATACCAACTAAAATACTGCGTATACCACCGCAGTAGTTAAATGAATTCGGTTTTCGACACTACGTGTCACATAACTTTCACGCGTAACGATACACTGAAGTGTTAGCTGTCTTCTTGTCACAGAGCCAGAACTCTAATTCAAACTATGAAATGAAGATATAACTTGAAGATGATATTGAAAAGGCTCGAAAATTAGTTCATATGAACAAAAAAATATTTCTGAAGTGAGTATTCGCAGTTTTCCGTATTTATATTCACAATCAAGCGTTAGAGAGTATCTACACCGGATGCGCTAATCTAATACAATAAGCCGCTCAGTTGTAAAAACAACGCTCGATTTCAGATACAAATGAATAAAAATATGACTGTCAGCTCGACTTCGCATAGCGCGTAATGACTGGGACTCTGACTTATTCCACCAGTCACTTTACTACGATGGTGGTTTCACAGCCCACCATGGCAGAGATAGGCGACATGAGCTTTCTATAGTATCAAGGAAACAATCACTATGCGTGGCATCCTTATGAAAGTCGCAACAAACCTGTCACAAGTATGACGTTGGCCAACGGATTTGCCACTTGACTACATTTCCCGCTCTATCGCAGAAATTTACTATGCTTACCTCTCTAAACTATTATATAGCATTCAACTAAAAAAAAAAGTATATAGGGTGAGTCAAAAGTCATGTCCCACACAACATGTAAGTTGAACCAGACGTCCACCGACGAATTTCCAGAGGTATGGATCAAAATAAGAAAAGAATGCCTAGTAGGCCGGCCGTTGTGGCCGAGCGGTTCTAGGCGCTTCAGTCTCTAATCGCACGACTGCTACGATCGCAGGTTCGAATCCTGCCTGGGGCATGGATGTGTGTGATGTCCTTAGGTTAGTTAGGCTTAAGTCGTTCTAAGTCTATGTGATTGATGACCTAAGATGTTAAGTCCCATAGTGCTCAGAGCCATTTGAACCATTTTGAATGTCTAGTGAACATTGGGCTCTAAAATGCGTACCTCAAGAGCTGCAAGCCTATGTTCAGTAGACGAGGTGTTTCACAGTAGCGAAGGTGAACAAGTGCTCATAGCTCGTTAGGTAAGCATTTACAGCCCACGTTTACTGGACATTTTTTCTTATTTTCCTCCGCAGTACCACCTACACACAAGTTTGTCAGGAGTCCAAGTTCATCCCATTTCTTCTTTGGCGCATTACTTTTCAATCGCCCTGGATGTAGTGTAGTCCTTTAATTTCTGTGGTTCAAATATTTGTTATAGAGTGTTGAAACTAAAATATGGTATACCTTGTGCTGTCAGTAATTTATTTCTGTGGCATGAGATTTAATCTATAAAGTGGCGCACATCTTGTAGATTTGGTGTCCTTGCACAGCTGTTGGGATTATTTTTCGTTGCTCTGTTTGTGAAACGGTAACTGTATAGCCTACTTCATTTATTGTAAGGGGGCACCAGAAGAAATTGTGTCATGGTGAAGGTCAATCAAGACATGCTCGAAAAAATGAAATCTGAAACACTTAGACCAAGATCGAGATGCTACTGTTTACGTTTCTCTGTAACTTTCCACCACGTGTGACGCTCAAACTTAGCGTTACTGGCCACCACGGTGGTTGCAGCTTGTATGTGTATCAGGTGTCACCGATTCACCAATGGTCTTCCACTGGTTCAAATGGCTCTAAGCACTTTGGAACTTATCATCGGAGGTCATCAGTCCCCTATACTTAGAACTACTTAAACCTAACTAACCTAAGGACACCACACACATCCATGCCCGAGGAAGGATTCGAACGTGCGACCGTAGTAGCAGCGCGGTTCCGGACTGAAGCGCATAGAATCGCTCGGCCACAGCGGCCGGCTCACCAATGGCCTTCTACTGGTAGTCGGATTACTACACCTGAGCCTTTCACATTAACTAGCCTCATCCTGCGCTTTGGTTGCAACGGCCGCGACGCAGATGGGCCGTCAAATTGTTGCTATCAACATCTTGGCAGAAACAGGCGGGCACCATTGTGATCTCAGACCGTGTAATGAACTACACCACCGCTGCATTTCGAGCGCTGTCCCGCGAGACACACACTGGTCTTGGTTCTGCTCCAGCTGAGAGATTAAGAGCCCCCTCAGGGCGGTCGATGACTCATCGCACGAGACGTTATGAAAGGCGTCCTGGAAACTTCTCCTCCCGTGATTCAGGGGCGCCTTGTGTCAGCTGAACGTAAATACTTTTACTACCTGCTCTTATCGCTGCTGCGCAGGCCGTCAACTTTTACTGGCCTTACCCATTTTGTTCGCTGCCAAATATAAAAGTAACGAGCGCAGAATACTATCGTCTGGACAGAAACCACTCCGCCTAGGATCGCGACACTGCGAAACGTGTTCGTTTCGGATAACTGATACCAGTGTGAAGTGCTAATAACTTTCATGTAAACAGTGGCTATTACAAGACGTAGACAGATGCAGTTCGGGTCATTTCTGGAACTCAGCTGGACTGCGTGACAATAGGCAATTTACTTCTATATATGTACCTGCATGTGACCGTAAAGATCGTGGCAGAAGGTACTTAACAGCAATATTGTCAATTTTCTGGCCCATTCCGTCGCGTACTGAGCGACGGAAACATGGCTATCTATATACTTGTGTCCCCATCCTAATCTCTTTTCTGTTATTCACATTGGCTCTGCGCGAAATATACAGTGGTGATAGCAGAACGGTTGCACAAACTTCCGCGGATACAGGTGCCCTTGATTTACCCAATCAGATGTTGCGAGAAGTGCGTGGACTCACTTCCAGTGATGATGGTGTTTGGTTTGCGAGTGGCTCAACTGCGCGGTTATCAGCACCCATACAAATCCCCAACCCTTGCTCAGCCGAATCTCGCCACTTTCATGAATGATGATGAAATGATGAGGACAGCACAAACACCCAGTCATCTAAAATCCCTGACCCCGCCGGGAATCGAACCCGGTGCCCCGTGCTCGTGCTCTCTTCCAAGGATTCCCATTTAAGTTCCTGTGCATTACTGATACACTTCAGTACAGGCTATACCTACCTGTTACGATTTTAGCTGCGCATCTCTGAATAAATATTGAAACTGACTGAAATATATCTTTGGTTATTTTCATAATAAAAGCAGTTTTGTAAAAATATGTTCAGCTAATAAAATCTGTGATTCAGTTTTAAAAAGTATAGTTCGAAAATTTTAATTTTAATTATTTTAAAAAATGTCTTGGGAGTAGGTAACTTTATTTATCTTAGTAGAAAGTTGTCACATAAAATTTTTTCCTTTATTTCAGTTGTGATTACGGAAATAGTTCGCATAGAATCACTGCTCTAAATCACTGAACTACCGTATTAGGTAACAATCCGTGTCCCGCAAAACATCTAGAATAATTTTTTTTTTCATAACGTTGTGGACGTTCTAGATCTCTGAAGATCAGATACGTCGCCTACTGTGCCAATGCGAGTTGTCGTAGACACACCGTACAGGAATGGTACAGGTATCATCTACGATACGTCCGATTGAAAGTCACGCAAATCAACTGTTACCAAGCAGTGTTTGGATTAAGAAGCGCGGAAGATCAGGATGTAACGTCGCGTCGACGTCATTAAAGGCGGAGGGCAAGCTGCGACTGGAGAAGGTCGGGGAAGGAAATCGGCCGTGTCCTTTTCAAAGGAATCATCGCAGCATACAGTTTAAGCAAAAACCAAATGTGGATGACTGGACAGGGATTTGAATCCCTTTTCTTCTGAATGCAAGTCTAATTATTGAAACACTACGCCACTTCTCATGGTCAGGTAAGAATGAGTGAAAATTTAACGTTCTGCACTTAGAGATACGTAACTGTAAATCGAAAGTTTTGTCTGTAATTTTAACGAAGGCTAAACACGGAGAGCTCCCTCAGGACGACTAAACAAACTGAAAATTGTGTCCACGATCAGCGGTATTCAACCCTTTTGACTTACCCTCGACAGTTGTCAGCAAAAAGGAAGAACACGTTATAATGCATTCAAAATTTATGACCAGCTCTGCTTGGTAAGACGGATGAACACCAACAGACAGCCCATGTGCTGAAGTATCGCGAATGAGCGCCCAGCTTATAGCAAGATGACATACTTGGATTCTAATTCTGGACAATTTGCATATTGACGAGGAGAATGAACCATTACACAAACAAAAATGCATGAACGGAGACGCCATGTCTAGTCTATAGCTAGGTATCCAATGAACAGGATGAGCATCAAGATCATAAAACATTAAGCATATCCAACACCCATTAGACAGTCCCGTCCATTATCTTTCTGGCGTCGTCTGCACTCTGCAAATTCAACGAGAATTGCAAGCTGATCCTCAAGAATGATTCACACAATATAATATCGGGGTAGCTCTAAGCTTTTAACACCAAGCAATAGAGTTATAAACAACTGTGGTGAGATTAGTTCCCTATTACAGCTTGTCTGGAACGTTGTCGTTCGGCTTCTGTACTGATCCCTTCGGAAGCCAGCTTCTTCCTGCAGAAGTAGTAATGTGTTGACAAGTAACAGTAATATCGGCGTTACTAAATCATTTGTCAAACAAAAATGAAGCGCACGTACACATGCAACTATTTTTAATTACTGCGTCTCGTATTCTGCAAAAATTCTTTAATCTATGCTGCTCTGTAGCACGCCAACTAGCATGAAACACAGAGAGTACATATAACGAACGTAAAGCGATTGCAATTTCCATTCAAAAGGACAAGAAAATTTTAAAAGGAGCATTATACAGCTAAACTGGGTTTAACTATGACAGCTTAGTAACACGCACGTCGCAACAAGCCTGAACCGGTCCTCCACGACTCTCTCACCAGCTGGCATTTGTTGCACTGTTAGCTTTTGCCTCTCAAGAGTTCAACGTCCTGCCAACAGCGAGGTCACTAGAGGCGCGTTAGTGCTACTTTACACATAGCCACAATGGCGCGACTGCTTAACAAAGGGCAGGCGTGAAGAGATTTCAATCACAGTATATGAAAGATTCCCTCATCTCCCTGTCTCTCACTCACTGCTTTTTCCGTGATCTTCCCTAATAACAAGCCAGCTTGCATTCAAGATCGTCATTCCGATTCCACCTTCAATAGTGCCAGTACAGAAGAAAAAGTACAAACGGTATCATGTTATCAAAAGAGAAGAAGTAACAAAAGAATGGATCGGTCAGGAGCTCAGTGACTTCACCCGAGTAACAAATCCGTCAGGGGAATTTCAGCCATACTGAAGCTGCCACCTCGACTACTGGTGATATGGCTGAAGCGGAAAAGTAAAGAAACAACCACAGCTACACCAAGACCTGAGAGACCTCGTGTACTGACGGAGAGGGGCCGTCGAACACTGCGGAGATTTGTTGTAAAACAGAAACCTCGTGAAATGAATGGAAAGAATCACTGTTGAATTCCGAGTTGTTACTAGCATTCCTTCTCACACAATGACTGTGTGTAGGAAGTAAAAAAGAATGAGATACAATAGTCGAACAACTTTCTGTAGTCAATGCTAAGCGACACAATTGGTGTAGAGAGAGACTCCACTGGACAGTGAATGACTGGAAAAGAGTGATTTGGTGTGACGAATCACGCTATATACGCTATGGCAATTCGATGGAAGCGTTTGGGTTTGGCGAATGCCTGGAGAAGGTTAACTACCATTATCTGTACTACCGACAGTCAAGTACGAAGGAGGCGGTGTTACGGTAAGGGGGTATTTTTTGTGGTTAGGATATGGTCCCCACGTTGCGCTTAGGAAGACGCTAAATGCGGAAGAATATGAACACATTAGATAGCACTGTGTAGTGCGTACAGTAGAGGAACGAATCGGAGACGATGACTGAGTGCATCAGCATGAAAATGCACCCTGTCACTGAGGCACTGGTTTGTGAACAATCACGTTTTACAGCAACATTCCTGAAATACACTGGGCTGCCAAGAGTCCCGACCTGAAGCGTGTGGAGCTCCTCTGGGATGAGTTACAATATCGACTTCGCTCCAGAACCCAGCGCACAATATCACTATTTTGTCCGGTTTCGGATCTTGAGAAAGAATGGACTCCCATTTCTACACAGTCAGTCATCTCACTGAAAGTGTTCCCAGCAGAGTTCAAGCCGTCATAAAGGCAGAGAGTGGAGATACCTCATATTAATACCCGCAAATGTGTGTGTCCAAATACTTTTGATATGATAGTGCACAAAACAGGGAATGATATGTAAGTAGCGTTGCCCCGTCCGCGACAGAAAGAGGGGTGGACGAAGCCGGGTGTCGGTGAAAGAAATCAGTCTCCTGTATCACGTCTCTGCGACCTACCGTACCATGCCCTCTACAAATGGGGCTAGCACACCCTTTAACACCAAGCAAGCAGCTGGAGGCCTGTCGCAGCTACTGAGTCTACGACTTGCGGGACAGAAACTGCTTTGTGCTGGTCTTCTGTAAAGTTCATGTTTTCTGCAATTTTCTTGTATTCCGAGAATACCGCTGAATTACGTACGTAAGTAGGTCCACGCTGACCAAGCCTAAATTACTGTTTTACGATAAAATTAACAAAAGCCGCTTGGTAGCAACTTATTTTTCTTTTATCCAACTACCGTTACGTAATCTTATTTTCGTAACCACTGTACAAGTATCTGACAGCCCAGTACTCATTATGACGATTTCCACTAGGGTACCACAGGACACTGTAACTTTTTATTTCGTAAATATCTATTCAATGATTTCAAATAAACAAATGTTCACATAATAAAAGAACTCTTTCAAATTTGTCCTATTTTATTCGGACAGTTTTTCTTATTATCCGACGCGATCACCTCTACCATCTTATGCTGGTAACTGCCAAGTCGAAAAGAGAAATCTGAGAACCGTCGATTTGCAGTACTCATATTTGCATTTTCTCCATCGAAGGACTTACGTAGCCGAATTTTAAACTTACCCACGACTAGTTAGCGGTCGGTAAACGGACGAGTATTTCACAAAGTGAATTTAATTTTTCTGATGGGAAAGCAGCTAGAATGGATGCAAGTGAAGAAAGAATTCAGTAGTGGTCTTCCGAACACAAACGACCTACCGTTCATCTGCTTTGATTTACTTACATCGTAGACATCCTTATTCAAATTGATAAAATTGCAGCTCCAATTGCATGGAAACCTATTCACACCTACAACCGGTTCTTCAGGCCCCTTCGTCGTCATCAAAGGGTTGGCTGGGTGCCGAAACCGATTCTCAAATCAATACGTTCTTGTGCGCAGATGGAGTGTCCATTTAAATCGATAACAGCTGGCGATGTCCTATATCTGTGACTGCATGTTGAACAAAATAATAAACCTGATTAGGATGACCGGACCTCACATTTTTCTCAGCAGCTCTCGAATACCAGGTCAGTCTGCGCACCATCCACTATAAATAACGCGACCTGAAAGTTGGCTAACAGTCAAAGGAAGGTAAGGTGCCAACGAGTTTATTAAGACACTGACATAACTCAGGGCTGTTTCCTCCTTCCAGTGATTCTACTACTGCCGCACGTAACTATGTGAATTCATCTAGCGTAATTAACAGCATCTTCCCGCCATGAACCATGGACCATGGACCTCGCCGTTGGTGGGGAGGCTTGCGTGCCTCAACGATACAGACAGCCGTACCGTAGGTGCAACCACAACGGAGGGGTATCTGTACAGAGGCCAGACAAACGAGTGGTTCCTGAAGATGGGCAGCAGCCTTTTCAGTAGTTGCAGGGACAACAGTCTGGATGATTGACTGATCTGGCCTTGTAACACTAACCAAAACGGCCTTGCTGTTGTGGTACTGCGAACGGCTGAAATCAAGGGGAAACTACAGCCGTAATTTTTCCCGAGGACATGCAGCTTTACGGTATGATTAAATGATGATGGCGTCCTCTTCGGTAAAATATTCCGGAGGTAAAATAGTCCCCCATTCGTATCTCCGGGCGGGGACTACTCAGGAGGACGTCGTTATCAGGAGAAAGAAAACTGGCGTTCTACGGAAGAAAACTGGCGTTCTACGGATCGGAGCGTGGAATGTCAGATCCCTTAATCGGGCAGGTAGGTTAGAAAATTTAAAAAGGGAAATGGATAGATTAAAGTTAGATATAGTGGGAATTAGAGGAGGAGGAACAAGACTTTTAGTCAGGTGAATACAGGCTTATAAATACAAAATCAGATAGGGGTAATGCAGGAGTAGGTTTAATAATGAATAAAAAAAACAGGAGTGCGGGTAAGCTACTACAAACAGCATAGTGAACGCATTATTGTGGCCAAGATAGACAAGTCTACTACAGTAGTACAAGTTTATATGCTAACTAGCTCTGCAGATGATGAAGAAATTGATGAAATGTATGATGAGATAAAAGAAATTATTCAGGTAGTGAAGGGAGACGAAAATTTAATAGTCATGGGTGACTGGAATTCGGTAGTAGGAAAAGGGAGAGAAGGAAACGTAGTAGGTGAATATGGATTAGGGCTAAGAAATGAAAGAGGAAGCCGCCTGGTAGAATTTTGCACAGAGCATAACTTAATCATAACTAACACTTGGTTCAAGAATCATAAAAGAAGGTTGTATACATGGAAGAACCCTGGAGATACTAGAAGGTTTCAGATAGATTATATAATGGTAAGACAGAGATTTAGGAACCAGGTTTTAAATTGTAAGATATTTCCAGGGGCAGATATGGACTCTGACCAAAATCTATCGGTTATGAACTGTAAATTAAAACTGAAGAAACTGCAAAAAGATGGGAATTTCAGGAGATGGGACCTGGATAAACTGAAAGAACCAGAGGTTGTAAAGAGTTTCAGGGAGAGCATAAGTGAACAATTGACACGGATGGGGGAAGAAATACAGTAGAAGAAGAATGGGTAGCTTTGAGGGATGAAATAGTGAAGGCAGCAGAGGATCAAGTAGGTAAAAAGACGAGGGCTAGTAGAAATCCTTGGGTAACAGAAGAGATACTGCATTTAATTGATGAAAGGAGAAAATAACAAAAAGGCAGTAAATGAAGCAGGCAAAAAGGAATACAAACGTCTCAAAAATGAGATCGACAGGAAGTGCAAAATAGCTAAGCAGGGATGGCTAGAGGACAAATGTAAATATGTAGATGCTTATCTCACGAGGGGTAAGATAGATACTGTCTACAGGAAAATTAAAGAAACCTTTGGAGAAAAGAGAACCACTTGCATGAATATCAAGAGCTCAGATGGAAACCCAGTTCTAAGCAAAGAAGGGAAAGCAGAAAGGTGGAAGGAGTATATAGAGGGTCTATACAGGGGCGATGTTCTTGAGGACAATATTATGGTTCAAATGGCTCTGAGCACTATGGCACTTAACATCTGTGGTCATTAGTCCCCTAGAACTTAGAACGACTTAAACCTAACTAACCTAAGGACATCACACACATCCATGCCCGAGGCAGGATTCGAACCTGCGACCGTAGCGGTCACGCGGTTCCAGACTGTAGCGCCTAGAATCGCACGGCCACACCGGCCGGCGACAATATTATGGAAATGGAAGAGGATGTAGATGAAGATGAAATGGGACATATGATACTGCGTGAAGAGTTTGACAGAGCACTGAAAGACCTAAGTCGAAACAAGGCCCCGGGAGTAGACAACATTCCGTTAGAACTACTGACAGCCTTGGGAGAGCCAGTCCTGACAAAACTATACCATCTGGTGAGCAAGATGTATGAGACAGGTGCAATTCCCTCAGACTTTAAGAAGAATATAATAATTCCAATCCCAAAGAAAGCAGGTGTTGACAGATGTGAAAATTACCGAACTATCAGTTTAATAAGTCACAGTTGCAAAATACTATTGCGAATTCTTTACAGACGAATGGAAAAACTGGTCGAAGCCAACCTAGGGGAAGATCAGTTTGGATTCCGTAGAAATGTTGGAACACGTGAGGCAATACTGACCCTACGACTTATCTTAGAAGGAAGATTAAGGAAAGGCAAACCTACGTTTCTAGCGTTTGTAGACTTAGAGAAAGCTTTTGACAATGTTGACTGGAATACTCTCTTTCAAATTGTGAAGGTGGCAGGGGTAAAATGTGGTGCTACAGAAGAATGCTGAAGATTAGATAGGTAGATCACGTAACTCATGAGGAGGTATTGAATAGAATAGGGGAGAAGAGGAGTTTGTGGCACAACTTGACTAGAAGAAGGGATCGGTTGGTAGGACATGTTTTGAGGCATCAAGGGATCACCAATTTAGTAATGGAGGGCAGCGTGGAGGGTAAAAATCGTAGAGGGAGACCAAGAGATGAATACACTAAGCAGATTCAGAGATATGTAGGCTGCAGTAGATAATGGGAGATGAAGAAGTTTGCATAGGATAGAGTAGCATGGAGTGCCGCATCAAACCAGTCCAGGGCTGAAGACAACAACAACAACAACAATTAACAGCATGGCATCCGATGGCAGTACAATATACAATATGTTCCCACTGACCTTTCTTTGACATCTGGTCAGTACAGTTGCACTACTTTAATTCAGGATGACAACTGTGGGAAAGTCAACGTTCTAATCGACATCATAAGCTTAAAAGTATCTTGTATTTGTGGAGTTTTTATGGTTATGGAGATAATGTATGATTGTAGAGATTATACTATTATAAAGCTCAATTTTAATAGCCACGGGAATATCGCACAATTTGAAAGCAGAATGTTATAGCCGTCTCTTGGTTACATACTCTAAATATTAACATATTGTTAGCAAAGTGCATTGCTCTATTAGTAACGCTTCCGATATCTAAAATGAGTTGTTTGACACAAAAGATAGTAATTGTATTACCTCAACTAACATTCCATAACCTGTTAATGAAGTTCCTATATAATGGTTACGATGCATTTCGGGACTTTTAAGTACATCCTTAAGTGGCAAGTTTGCATTTTAACTCGTCAGCATAGCATTCAGTGGGATACAACGCCGTTGCTTCTGCCATTCTGTTATTTGTGCTGCGTGTTCTTCTGGTGGACTAAGTACCACGTGTAGATGTATGAAACTGGAATTTGATTGCAATAATTACACGTCTGTTCTTTGAAACTAATAAACAATATTTTATTCAAGATAATCTCCACTGTTATTTATACATTTCTCCCATCTCTCCGGTAGGCCATGAAACCCACGCCAAGAAAACAGTTGTCTTGAAGCGAACCATTCAGCGAGCCATTCTCGTACATTTTCATACCAACTGAAGTGTTGCTCAGCGAGAGCGTGTGCCAGTGATGGAAACAGATGATAATCTGACGGAGCCAAGTCTGGAGAATAAGCTGCATGCCCTGGTATTTCCCAGCTGAACGCCTTGATCGTTTCCCTGATCCGTTTTGGTGTGTGTGATGGGGCGTCATCATGGAGCAATATTTTTTCCATACTTCGGTCTTTTTCATGCAATGCTCGATTTAAATCCATCATTTGCTGTTGGTAGCCATCAGTGTTAACGGTTCCACCAGGTTTTGGCAGCAAATAATACATGGCACCCTTCTGATTCCACCAAACACAGCAGAGTCTTCTTTCCGAAATGATTTAGTCTTGCAGTGGATGTCGATCGTTTGCCTGGATTCACCCATGATTTACAACACTTAGGATTCTCAAAATATATCCATTTTTCATCACATGTCACTATTCAATGGAGAAACTTTCTTTTGTATCAGGCGAGCAGCATTTCACAAGTGGTCTTTCGATTTGCTTGCTCTTTTCATTCCGTACATGTGGAACCCATTTCCCAATTTCTGCACCTTTCCCATAGCTTTCAACCGAAGAGAAACGGCTTTCTGCGTTACATTCAATTGTTACGCGAATTCCTGTTGAGTCTGAGTATCCTCTTCATCCAATAATGTCTGCAATTCGTTGTCTTCGAACTTTTTCGGTGGTTTCCCGCGCTCGTCGTTTCTCATGTCAAAAATCACCACTTTTGAATTTTTCGAACCACTCGAAACACTGTCTTCTCCCCGATGCGATGTATGGAACTTGGGTTACTGTGTGCCGACATTCGTCGTCAGCCGTTACAAGAAGCATACGGTGCTGCAGATGCGGCCTCACGGGCCCTACACTGACGGCTAGCACCATCTACAGGGAAATTTCGGTTTCATACTTCTATACCTGCAACTGAACTTTACACTTTTATGTTACTGTTTATCTGCCGTGGCCCCGAGTCAACCTGAATAGTATGAAAGTTTGGTAGGAGCGAGCGTCCGCTTTCTCTCTCTCCGGTTCATATCTAAGCGAACAACCGGACAGCTTTATTACTGTGTTACAATACAGAAAAAAAAGTTCAACAGCATTTTATCGGCTACAGTGACAAAAAGTTAAACAAGTCGCTAACTTCCGTACGACTATGATGTGAAGCCATATGTACAACTGTTATCACTATATCAGTTCGGTGTTTACGAAGCACCAGTTGTGCAAACGTGTTATTAACTGAACGCAACAAATTTCGGGGACGAGGGAGATTAAAGAATTTAACGTCCCGTCGACAGCGAGGTCACCAGAGACGGGTCAGAAGCTCGGATTGCGGAAGGATGGGGAAGGAAATCGGCCGTACCCTTCCCGGCACTGCCTCGAGCGATTTAGGGACATCCTAAATCTGGATGGTCGAACGGGGATCTGAACCGTCGACCACTCGAATGCGAGTTCACTGTCGTAACCACTGCGCCACCTCGCTCGGTCACAATGTTCGGAACGAAATTTTTGACTGTACCTGACAGCATAGTCATTTTAAAAACTTGATAATAGGATCATGTCGTCCCGAAACACGTTGTATTAAATAAAGCACACATTTGTACAACTTGAGCATCATTATCTCCGTGCTGATTTTATAGTTTTTTGTCCTTGAACGCAGACCCGCGTTAGCCCTGTTGCTTAAGCGGCGCTGAAGTACGGTTGAGTGGAAGGTAGTCATCTGGACCAGTTGCGAAATGCGGAGTGCTCAAGATGGGAGGCCGGAGACGCTGATAGCGAGCCGGAACGATTTCGAAACGGCATTTTTGGGTTGGGAGGTGAGCGCTAGCGCGGGGTGAACGCCCTGGCGTGGCGCTAGTGAAAGTGACCCAGTTGGCGGCCAGAGGCGCGCGGACGTCGACCCCGCGCGTAGCCTCGACGGGCCGCTCGAGGCCGCACGGTGACGGCGCATGACGGCCCGTGTCTTGGAGCGAGCGCAGCCGTCCGCCGCGAGAACGTGGGCGTTACACTGCCGTGATAGCTCTCTGATTATCTAACCAGTGCTGCAACATAACAGGAAACGATCTGGTTTCCAAATGGGGTAGTGTAACTGGGAATGCCCTTGAGGGATCCATACCAGGATCGCTCGTTTCATTATCCAACGACTTATCTTCAGTGTTTCTGTAGACAGCGTAACAGCAGTTATGTTTCCAGGCTACTTCAGACTGCCTACACGCCGACGAACGGCAACGTTTTAAATGTGTTTATATCATTTCACTAGCTTTCTACCGTGTATGGTATATGTAACAGATTTAAAACACATACAACTGCTCTTACACATCATATCACTGCTTTATATTATTCGGTGGGTTGCAACATCCCACAATGCTTGAAAATAACCAAATGTGAAATTTCAAGATTTTAAACATGGCTGAAACAGCAACTGTTGAAATTCTTCACGATAAATGAACTCATAGGCGAAGTACTGATGCTAAACTGTGTTCGCATCGACCCTGTGTCCACTATCATGTTGTACAAATGGAGATGATGTCTTAGCTACTGACGACGCCTTTGGCACAATTGTTTTATTTATCTCCATTGCAGGATGTATTTTAGATATTTTACTTCTGATGAAGGTATATTTATATATACCGAAACCTTGGTCAAGAATTTTAATAAATCTTTATCCTTTTGGCTGTCATCATTTATCGTGAAAAATGTGAAATTGCAATCTAGGATTTTCAAGTGATTAAATTTACACCAGCTTTCCGCCATGCACTCCTTGGCGATTGTCAACTGGTATGACTGTCAGTGGGCTGCTGGTACGCCCCTATACACACTAGCTGCCGGCTGTGACGTCACTGATGCCCGCGGCATCGCCGTATACGGACATTTGTTGACTCGTCGTTCCATGCGCTCGCTTCAACAGCGCGATCGCTGTAGGCCACTGTCTTTAGTTACAGTGTTATCAGTGATTTTTATTTGAATGGCTTCTTAAATTACACAATCCCAAAGCCGTGTGTGTGATCCACGACGGATGTTTCGCCAAATTTTACACGGTGTCCGTTTTCTACACTTGGACGAAACATCCGTCGCGACTCGCACAAACGGCTTTTAAGATTGTGTAAAAAAAAAAAAAAAAAGTGCTCAAATGCGTGTGAATTCCTAAGGGGCCAAATTGCTGAGGTCATCGGGCCATAGACTTACACACTAAACTAACTTATGCTAAGAACAAAACACACACACACAAACACACACACACGAGGGAGGACTCGAACCTCAGGCTGGAGGGGTCGCGCAATCCGTGACATGCCGCCTCAAACCGTGCGGCTATTTAAAAGCCATTAATCTAAAAATCGCTGATAACATCCTAAATAGAGATGGTGCCCTGCAGTTCAGCATGACGTGGCATCCAGCAAATCGCGCGATTGACGCGGCCACATCGAACGCAGAGTCAACGAATGCCCGTATACGGCGATGCCGCGGGCACCAGTGACGTCACAGCCTACGGCTGATGTATATAAGGGCGTACGGACAGCACACTGGCAGTCAAACGACTCGACAATCGCCAACGAGTGCTTGGCCGAAATCTCGTGTAATTTTAATCAGTTGACGCTGCTTCAAACCTGAGAACTTTTTATTCAATATTACCGCCGCGAGACTCTGCATACTTGCAAAAAAAAAAAGAGTTATAACAGCCAGATGCCGAATGATTTCATTTAAAAATTTCACGAAGGCTGTGGACACATCTTCAAACTTACGTAAACGACAACTGTGTAAGTCCAATTTCAGCAAATCTTTCGACCCTCTCCATTGCGATTTAACAATAGTAAAGGTTAAAACTTACGATTCTCTTCACTGATCAAAAAGGATGTGAATCAGACCTTGCAGAGTGCAACAAATGCATGCAAACACGAAACGGTGCTCGGGGATCCGTTTTGTGACCAGTTATTTTCCTTACACACACTGCTGGCATTAAAATTTAAACACAAACAAGACCGCATGCCACAAAAATATAATTGCTATGAAATGTACTACATGCTTGGATATACAAATGATTAGCATTTCAACGCAACCACACGAAGTAGATGGAAATAATGCCATCTAAATTCTGTTACACAGTGGATTTTTATTCATAAATCGCTTATGAATAAAGAATTCTTCTTACGGGGTTCCCGCAATTATGTAAGCCCCTTTTGTAAATTGAAGAAAGCGCACAGAAGTTGATGAATCAACAATCTTTTACATTTACATCTACTTCTACATCATACTCCGCAAGCTAGGTAATGGTGTGTGGCGGAGGGTACTTTCGGTACCACTATCTGATCCCTCCAGCCGTGTTCCACTCGCGAATAGTGCGTGGGAAGAATGATTGTCGGTAAGCCTCTGTATTGGCTGTAATTTCTCGAATTTTCTCCTCGTGGTCAATACGCGAGATGTACGTGGGGGAAATAATATGTTCTCCAACTCCTCCTGAAAAGTGCTGTCTCAAAATTTCAACAGTAAATCGGCCGGCCGAAGTGGCCGTGCGGTTAAAGGCGCTGCAGTCTGGAACCGCAAGACCGCTACGGTCGCAGGTTCGAATCCTGCCTCGGGCATGGATGTTTGTGATGTCCTTAGGTTAGTTAGGTTTAACTAGTTCTAAGTTCTAGGGGACTAATAACCTCAGCAGTTGAGTCCCATAGTGCTCAGAGCCATTTTGAACAGTAAATCTCTCCGTGATGCACAACGCCTCTCTTGTGACATCTGCCAGTGGAGTTTGTTCAGCATCTCCGTAACACTCTCTCGCCAGCTAAACGATCCCGTGACGAAACGCGCCGCTCTTCGTTTTTTGTACACACTGCCGGTTCCGAAACACCTGAATTTCCACCATTTGGTGTAAACGGTAATAATGAAAATATTGTGTTAAAAGGCAATGGGAGGGGATACTCAAAAATGGTTCAAATGGCTCTGAGCACTATGGGACTCAACTGCTGAGGTCATTAGTCCCCTAGAACTTAGAACTAGTTAAACCTAACTAACCTAAGGACATCACAAACATCCATGCCCGAGGCAGGATTCGAACCTGCGACCGTAGCGGTCTTGCGGCTCCAGACTGCAGCGCCTTTAACCGCACGGCCACTTCGGCCGGCAGGGGATACTCAAAGTTTGAAATTTCAGATAAGGAACAGTCTATCATATATATTATTTAGCAAGCCAACATCCCTTTTTCTCAAGCCAAACTAATCGTACAGATGTAAATGAGGTACCGTTGGAAATTTTATTTAGCCGGCTTCTGAAGGCAAAAAGGTCATCATGGATGCCCAGCTTTATACCTATGTTTTACGAAGTTAATTTATTACTCACGAATACGAGATTCCCTTTTCATATTATGTAATTACAAAAGCCATTTTATTTGTTTTAAAGTCTTATTAACTGGAAAATTTTTATACTGCATTGTCACATATAATAACCGTGACCACTTCGGTAGTCCATTATCTCTGCCCATCGTACAAGCTGATTTTTCTACACAAATATGCTTTCCGAAATGACAAGCATATTTGTCACTGTCGCTTTGAGTTGCGATTTACTTATTGCTACGACAGCCTAGCGTGTTTACATAAAGTATGAATTGCAATTAAACCTCAAAACACAGTTAGAGCTTACTGTGGCCCTAGTGATATACCAGGCAAGAAGCGAACACTATTTTCTAATCTACACATTTCACAGTTATTTACTTATTTGTATTTTATATTCGTATTTCTCATTACATTTCTCTTCAGCAACAGGTAAATGTAAATATTACAGTCCACAGTTAGAAATTACAAGCAGCTGATGGCAGTCGTACATTGTCATGAGCAGTAAATTACTTTCCTTCTTTCATTTTGTGTTTGTATTTGCTCGTTAGTAATTAACTTTTGCCACCAACAGGGTGGTGTGGATACAACTGTCATAAATAAAAAATAATAAGTTTACGACGCCAAGGAAAAGAATTTTAGAAGCTGTCAAAGATAATTGTCGCTACAAAACAGCTGCAGCTCAAACACCTCCTGAGAAACATTTATTCCAAATACTGTCATTAATTAAAACTATAAAACTTCGGAAGTTTCGCACGGGTCCTAAGGTTATTATATTATTGCATTTTACATGTTTCAACGTTTTGGTGACTTTCGGTGTCCGATCGTGATTTCGAATTTTTCTACGTTGGTTCAAATGGCTCTGTGCACTATGGGACTTAACTTCTGAGATCATCAGTCCCCTAGAATTTAGAACTACTTAAACCTAACTAACCTAAGGACATCACACACATCCATGCCCGAGGCAGGATTCGAACCTGCGACCGTAGCGGTCGCGCGGTTCCATATTGTAGCGCCTAGAACCACTCGGCCACCCCAGCCGTCGAATTTTTCTAAGTCTCCGCTTGTATCCTTTTGATACGGAACTTCTGTTCCGTGACAACATTGGGGCGAGGATGACCTCAGATGGTAAAGTGATTTTATTTGTTAGGAACGTCTTGTTCTCTCTCTTAATTTATTTTAATCATTTTAGAAACTTCAGCCGCGTAGTTCCTTGGCTGACATTTCAAACCTATGGATCCCTTCCCATTATTTTGCAACATATTTTTATTACTACAGTTTATACCAGATTATGGAACTTTAAGTGTCCCGAAACAGGCCGCGTACAAAATAAGAGAGTGTTGATTCGGCAACCGTAGTGCGATTTCGCATCTGAATGTTGATAGCTTATTCCTCGTGTAAGAAGGAGAAACACCTACCAACGCATGTCGAGATTCGACAGCAAGATGATGGTACCAAGACTGCAGTTAATTTGTTATATCTGGCAGTGGGAGGTGCTTGGTAAGAGATAAGACGACACAGGTAAACAAGAACAGGGTTCATTTTGACCAGCCGGCCGAAGTGGCCGTGCGGTTAAAGGCGCTGCAGTCTGGAACCGCAAGACCGCTACGGTCGCAGGTTCGAATCCTGCCTCGGGCATGGATGTTTGTGATGTCCTTAGGTTAGTTAGGTTTAACTAGTTCTAAGTTCTAGGGGACTAATGACCTCAGCAGTTGAGTCCCATAGTGCTCAGAGCCATTTGAACCATTTTGACCACAGTAGAGAGATTTAATAGCAAATGAAAACTCTTCTCAACAGAAAATGGTACAATTTCTCAGACACTAACAGGTGTACGCAAGGTGAATAAACGTAGTGGGACGCGAAGACTTTGTCACTGATAATCCCTGACAGAGGTTGAGCGTTCGGCGTAGCTGGCCGACATGTAGGTCCCGCTGCGATGGCTTCCGTACGAGCTCTGCTGACTGATGAGCTTCTAAGAACCCAGAGCTCCGACGGAGCGAACTGCTGACATGTTGGCTTGCACCACCCTATATAGAGGGGCGCGGAGGAATTCGTGCCTACCCAAATCCGCACAGGTGACACGGCAGAGGATATGAGTCCCCTGCACGGAGGACCTCTGGTGGCGCTTGTCCTGCCCTCTGTCGCCCTTGTTGTGATGGACGCAGTCCGGGAAGGCAACGCCTTGAACATGTGGAAACCCGTGATGCGTCAGTAACTGAGGGGTTGCCTACACCTTTAGGCGAACGACGGGTACACGGCACGATCGTGTTGTAATGTTGCTGTTCTCGTTCGTCAGATCCCACGAATATCATATCATGATAATATGGAAACGATGGGTTTTGGAGGATTATTGTCAACGCAGTGCAGGAGCTCAACTGCCTTAGGCTACTAGCACCAGAAGGGAAAGACTCCTTTTCACTGGGCCGAGTGGCAGCAGAAGAGAGAGGTGACCCGACAGCTGTGCATCCAACGACGACACAGCACACAGAAGAGGCGCCACGTCGTCTTTTCAGACGAGATTCGGTTCTGCGTACTGCATCACGAAGGTCGTATCCACGTGTGGAGGTTCCGAGGAGAACGAGTGTTGCTACATTGCGTTCGGCACAATACAGGCCCGGTACCTGGCAGTTGCAGGGGCAACAGTCTGGATGATTGACTGATCTGGCCTTGTAACATTAAACAAAACGGCCTTGCTGTGCTGGTACTGCGAACGGCTGAAAGCAAGGGGAAACTACAGCCGTAATTTTTCCCGAGGACATGCAGCTTTACGGTATGATTAAATGATGATGGCGTCCTCTTGGGTAAAATATTCCGGAGGTAAAATAGTCCCCCATTCGGATCTCCGGGCGGGGACTACTCAAGAGGACGTTGTTATCAGGAGAAAGAAAACTGGCATTCTACGGATCGGAGCGTGGAATGTCAGATCCCTTAATCGGGCAGCTAGGTTAGAAAATTTAAAAAGGGAAATGGATAGGTTAAAGTTAGATATAGTGGGAATTAGTGAAGTTCGGTGGCAGGAGGAACAAGACTTATGGTCAGGTGATTACAGGGTTATAAATACAAAATCAAATAGGGGTAATGCAGGAGTAGGTTTAATAATGAATAAAAAAATAGGAGTGCGGGTTAGCTACTACAAACAGCATAGTGAACGCATTATTGTGGCCAAGATAGACACAAAGCCCATGCCTACTACAGTAGTACAAGTTTATATGCCAACTAGCTCTGCAGATGATGAAGAAATTGATGAAATGTATGACGAGATTAAAGAAATTATTCAGGTAGTGAAGGGAGACGAAAATTTAATAGTCATGGGTGACTGGAATTCGTCAGTAGGAAAAGGGAGAGAAGGAAACATAGTAGGTGAATATGGATTGGGGGGAAGAAATGAAAGAGGAAGCCGCCTTGTAGAATTTTGCACAGAGCATAACTTAATCATAGCTAACACTTGGTTCAAGAATCATAAAAGAAGATTGTATACCTGGAAGAATCCTGGAGATACTAATAGGTATCAGATAGATTATATAATGGTAAGACAGAGATTTAGGAACCAGGTTTTAAATTGTAAGACATTTCCAGGGGCAGATGTGGATTCTGACCACAATCTATTGGTTATGAACTGCAGATTGAAACTGAAGAAACTGCAAAAAGGTGGGAATTTAAGGAGATGGGACCTGGATAAACTGAAAGAACCAGAGGTTGTAGAGAGTTTCAGGGAGAGCATAAGGGAACAATTGACAGGAATGGGGGAAAGAAATACAGTAGAAGAAGAATGGGTAGCTCTGAGGGATGAAGTAGTGAAGGCAGCAGAGGATCAAGTAGGTAAAAAGACGAGGGCTAATAGAAATCCTTGGGTAACAGAAGAAATATTGAATTTAATTGATGAAAGGAGAAAATATAAAAATGCAGTAAATGAAGCAGGCAAAAGGGAATACAAACGTCTCAAAAATGAGATCGACAGGAAGTGCAAAATGGCTAAGCAGGGATGGCTAGAGGACAAAAAAATGGTTCAAATGGCTCTGAGCACTATGGGACTCAACTGCTGAGGTCATAAGTCCCCTAGAACTTAGAACTAGTTAAACCTAACTAACCTAAGGACATCACAAACATCCATGCCCGAGGCAGGATTCGAACCTGCGACCTAGCGGTCTTGCGGTTCCAGACTGCAGCGCCTTTAACCGCACGGCCACTTCGGCCGGCCAGCTAGAGGACAAATGTAAGGATGTAGAGGCTTGTCTCACTAGGGGTAAGATAGATACTGCCTACAGGAAAATTAAAGAGACCTTTGGAGAGAAGAGAACCATTTGTATGAATATCAAGAGCTCAGATGGCAACCCAGTTCTAAGCAAAGAAGGGAAAGCAGAAAGGTGGAAGGAGTATATAGAGGGTTTATACAAGGGCGATGTACTTGAGGACAATATTATGGAAATGCAAGAGGATGTAGATGAAGATGAAATGGGAGATAAGATACTGCGTGAAGAGTTTGACAGAGCACTGAAAGACCTGAGTCGAAACAAGGCCCCGGGAGTAGACGACATTCCATTAGAACTACTGATGGCCTTGGGAGAGCCAGTCATGACAAAACTCTACCATCTGGTGAGCAAGATGTATGAGACAGGCGAAATACCCACAGACTTCAAGAAGAATATAATAATTCCAATACCAAAGAAAGCAGGTGTTGACAGGTGTGAAAATTACCGAACTATCAGTTTAATAAGTCACAGCTGCAAAATACTAACGCGAATTCTTTACAGACGAATGGAAAAACTGGTAGAAGCGGACCTCGGGGAAGATCAGTTTGGATTCCGCAGAAATGTTGGAACACGTGAGGCAATACTAACCTTACGACTTATCTTAGAAGAAAGATTAAGAAAAGGCAAACCAACGTTTCTAGCATTTGTAGACTTAGAGAAAGCTTTTGACAATGTTAACTGGAATACTCTCTTTCAAATTCTGAAGGTGGCAGGGGTAAAATACAGGGAGCGAAAGGCTATTTACAATTTGTACAGAAACCAGATGGCAGTTATAAGAGTCGAGGGGCATGAAAGGGAAGCAGTGGTTGGGAAAGGAGTGAGACAGGGTTGTAGCCTCTCCCCGATGTTATTCAATCTGTATATTGAGCAAGCAGTAAAGGAAACAAAAGAAAAATTCGGAGTAGGTATTAAAATTCATGGAGAAGAAGTAAAAACTTTGAGGTTCGCCGATGACATTGTAATTCTGTCAGAGACAGCAAAGGACTTGGAAGAGCAGTTGAACGGAATGGACAGTGTCTTGAAAGGAGGATATATGATGATCAACAACAAAAGCAAAACGAGGATAATGGAATGTAGTCAAATTAAATCGGGTGATGCTGAGGGGATTAGATTAGGAAATGAGACACTTAAAGTAGTAAAGGAGTTTTGCTATTTGGGGAGCAAAATAACTGATGATGGTCGAAGAAGAGAGGATATAAAATGTAGACTGGCAATGGCAAGGAAATCGTTTCTGAAGAAGAGAAATTTGTTAACATCGAGTATAGATTTAAGTGTCAGGAAGTCGTTTCTGAAAGTATTTGTATGGAGTGTAGCCATGTATGGAAGTGAAACATGGACGATAACCAGTTTGGACAAGAAGAGAATAGAAGCTTTCGAAATGTGGTGCTACAGAAGAATGCTGAAGATAAGGTGGGTAGATCACGTAACTAATGAGGAGGTATTGAATAGGATTGGGGAGAAGAGAAGTTTGTGGCACAACTTGACTAGAAGAAGGGATCGGTTGGTAGGACATGTTTTGAGGCATCAAGGGATCACAAATTTAGCATTGGAGGGCAGCGTGGAAGGTAAAAATCGTAGAGGGAGACCAAGAGATCAATACACTAAGCAGATTCAGAAGGATGTAGGTTGCAGTAGGTACTGGGAGATGAAGAAGCTTGCACAGGATAGAGTAGCATGGAGAGCTGCATCAAACCAGTCTCAGGACTGAAGACCACAACAACAACAACAACAACAACCTGGCATTACGGCATGTTTCGATTTCTATAGTGCAAAGGCCCATAGCTGTGCACTATCCCCACGCTTCTGTGATGTTATCTTGCAACACGTTAAAAAAAAGACCGCTTGTTACCGGTGCTTTCCTTACCTACTTTGATACGAGGGTGCTCGATATTTGCCTTGACCGGCAAGTTCTTCAGGCATCTCACCCACTGAAAAACATTGGCCATGGGTTGTAAGAGACTGGCACACCACCGCTCACCAGCTACTAAGACTGATGAACTCTGCCACTGACTTAATCAGGCGTAAACCTGTCTGTCATCCAAGCTCTGTTCGACTTGATACACAGTCAAGTTAAGAGCCACTGTTGCTGTCAGAGGTGGCAACTTTGTGCACTAAATTTCGCACCCTGTATGACTCAAATCATTCATAAATTAAATCAGTTTTTCTGCAACTATACTGTAAACACACAACAAATAAAATTTAGTTATTTTCTATCTTTCCTGGTGTCACAATTTTAATGATCAGCGGTGTATAAACTAAGTATATTCGATTGTCTCACGCTACCATTTGTACACTGAATATACCTCAGAGCCAGGTTAGAAGATCAACGGCAGCTGTTAACTCTGTTAACGAAAGTCTCGAAGCTGTTTATTACTGGATCAACAAAATTAAATTTAGGTTGAAATCCATTCTATCGTGAGTGATACTCACAGTTCACGAAACATTTGTCAGTTCAGAACTTCGCGAATCCCTTCCCAATATCTTTCTAAATAATTAAAAAAGTTCAGTATTGCAGTTGTTAAGGTTTTGGTGTAATACTGGATGAAAAATTAAACCGTCAAAAATACTGTATATGATAATATAAAGAAAGTACAAAAATGGTAATAAACAAACGTGTTTAATAAAACATTTGGCGCCCTTGGTATATCACATGAGAAGAAGGAGCGCATTATATTTTACTCAAAGTAAACGAGTACTATATTTGCTGTATGTTGACCAGGTTCTAGAACATGGCCCAGCATCACATAAGAGGATGTAAGTTTCATCTGCCGGGAAAACTACGGCCGTTCTTTTGTAACTTGCGACAGGGATTTCTCTTAATAATTACCTTTCACAGATTTGACTTACATCTGTCCCATTTGTAAGTAAATTTGTGGATAGCAAACGTTTTCAGTCTACTGATTAGGTCTGCAGCTCTTCCCCAGGCACAGAATCTATTCGCCGGGAAAACGTGTATTGACCTAAAAGGAGACAAACCTTGCAGAAAAAATGGACCTAAATAACACGGTTTCAATGTCAGGACAGTAACTTTTCATTTTACTCTTGTTCTCATCAATGCGCTAACATCTTTTTAAAGAATATAAAAACCTTTTGAGTGCAAAATTAGGGGAAAAAAAGTAGTGCCTAACGAGGAAATGTCTAGAAAGTATGCAAGCAAACGACGCTTCCTGATGTAAGCGAAAATCAGAAACAAAATACCATAAGTAAATTCACACCTCGGTATATTTTGCTACAAAATCAGCCAAATTAGAAATATGTTTCGTTACAGACCACTGACGATGTCCCAAATCAATAAAAGGAAACGTGTTTGGTGACAAGGCAAAAATATGAACTTTCTTGTAATTGCATAGATGGATATAAAATACCTTCAGTAGTCATTGAAAGATTTTAGGGCGCACGAGCAGCTCATGCTGCAGAACTTCTAAGTAATTACTGCATTAAGAGTGTTTTATGGCATTGAATAGTGTGTGGCCCAGGAAAACGTGGACTGGCATCCAGTTATTATCGTCAAACGTTTTATTTGCAAAAACGCAGGCCTTTGTCACCAACCCTAGCTCTTCCTGTGTATTTCTAGTACTGCCGGTAAATGATGTTTCCCATCCAGAAAAATTAGTCTGCCAGTTACACTAAAGTGCAATTAAATTAGGTACATCTCTAATCCAAAGTGTAAGCTACTCGCCTGGCTGAAATGATGGCGGCAACTATTCGCTGTACACATGAGAATCAACACCGAGAACGTCCGTCATTCACGGCAATTGCTTCAGAGCAAGGTCCAGACCGTGGCCATCTCTTTAAAACGACATCCCAGATGTCTCAAGAGGACTGACACCAGTTGACCTCGAGGGCCAGGCAAACACCCCCAGATCCGCGAAGCATTCATAGAACGACTCGGATACAACATGGGTGCCACGCAATGTAACGTTATGCTCTGAAAGTATCACATCATAATGGTGTAACATTAACGGTACCATTATGTCCCTGTTTGTTGGATGCCATATTTGACGCTGCTAATATGTAACAATATTACACACTGCTCCTATTACTCTCTAAATATTTCCCATTGACGACAGTGATTTACTTGCTCTCCGCCGACCTACATGTGGATCGAAGGGGCAGTCTGCATTATTTCCACGTATCTGTCGACATGTTCGTGTTGCACTGTTTCTTGTCACCTACCTTGCGACCTATATATCGTGGTTTCGTGACCTATTGCAACTTTCAAACTATACACGAGAATGACTTCGTTTGGATACTCAGTACAGTTTGCCTTACATACTCGCTCTCTTCTGACATAGATGCGCATAAAATAGTGTGATATATATAAAAGGGAGTTAGACGCTACCTACGGCGAAACGATGAGTAATGATGATGGTTTTACTGTAGTATCCGCTCGCTTTTCATAAACGTGAAGGCAGTTTACCTCGTCCGTCAGTTAGGAACGCGCATTCTTTGAGTACGCACATGAAGTACTATTCATGTGTTCCAAATGCATACTGGGGTGGGGTCTCTACTTGTTGCAAGAGATAATTATGTATGATACATATCGCGTGAAAGCTTTATCAGAGGTCGTGGTCATGTTCTGCACTTATAAGGAAACTCGTCTTCACCGCAAAATATTTTATTTCTTAATTCGCGTTTCGGTATTACCCCATGGTCAACGGAACTGATTGTAAAAGTAAAAGCACGCAATGAAAAACGTAATTATTTTGTTGTCAAGACGAGAATTTCATAATACATGTATAAGTTTCGTGTGACGACGCAGGAGGCTTAAGACGACTGCTACTTTGCGAGAGGCTTAGAGTGAAGTTCGCCACTCTTTAGTAGTCTCTTCTTTGATCATTCGTAGTTCATTCTTAATATGCAGTATTTTGCCACTCCGTGTCTCATGTTTGCAAGACGTGGTGTCTGATGTGTGAACGAACGTCAGCCCCTGCTGCTCCGAGTTGTGATGTTTCGATCGCAGTTGCGCTCGTAGAGGTCTAAAGAGTCTTCAGACCTCAACCGTAAACCATTCACTACGTCATGCACTAGAGTCTATTGACTAGGCTGTCGGTGGAAGCGAGTGCTCCACTGCAGCTTCCCGTGTAGGCTGGTATATCGTGAGTGGGACTATTTGAAGTAAAATGGATTTTTTACGACGGATGATCTTGTCAGAACTTAAACCAATCTTTTCTTGATTTCTGCCAATCATTGCAGAGAACAACGTGACGCACAGCGTCATTCCGACTTTGTATGAACCGTGCCACCAGTGTGTACGGCAATAGATAAGAATTACGAGTGCTCTCCTACTTGCCACGTAAGTTTCGTTGGACTGATTTCTCTCTTTTGGGCCGCCACACAACACAGTTCACGGGAATAACTGTTCAGCTGAAACGTTGCTACACTGTGTTTATTACCTGAGGCAACGGTGAAAGTGCAGGGTCCTAGGGAGTCGAATGGAGCTTCTCGAAATAGACGTATAAAGAGACCTGCACTAGACTGTCGGCGGAAGCGAGTGTTCCGCTGCAGCTTCCCGTGTTGGTTGGTTTATCGCGAGTGGGGCTATTTTAAGGTGGCTGTGCAAGACGCGATTTCCTGCGCGAACGGCCTCTACAATGGAGCGACTCTGCATCGAGTAAAGGTAAATGGTGGTGTTAAGATGCAGTGTTGCAATACACACGACAGAAGAGACACACGACGCCTTAACAGCCGCGGAAACTACATCGACCCAATTAATTACTAGGCAAAGCCAGCTGCTGCTCCCGCTTAGCGCATACTATCTTTCTGGCGTCAATATGTACTCCAGGGTATCAGATCAAAGTAATCTTGGTCGCTAACGTCGCACTGCAAACATAGGAAGTGGTCGCGGTACAAGCCCTCGCGGACAGCTTCAACAGTTTGCTGCTCATTATTATCTTGTACATTTCCGCATCACTCCTCTGTCCCTATCCTGACCCAGTCTTCTTCTCTCTACGCCTTCCAGCGACTTGCTCCTTGACCTTTCCTCTGTCCATCCCATCTTCATCTCACGCAATAGAAATGTACGATGGTGGTCACAACGGGGGAAAAAAAAGATAGACCTCTAGTAAACGTGGCAATTGGCAGAAGAGCAGCTGAAAATAGAGAAAAGTTAAAAGTATCTGCAGATTATAGTACAGGAAAATGGAAGACATGACCAAGAGGTGAGTGAACAGGCAAACTGACAACTTTATGTGAAGTGCGAGAGGAACTATATGGAACAAAGAAATCTGTCAGAAAACTAATAAGGTAACATACTAATACCAGACTATTATATTCCGATTCTGTTGTACGCTGCAAGAACCTTCATCATGAACGAATGGGCAAAAGGTAATGTGGAAGTAAGTGGGATGAAGTTTACGAGAGGTCTTACGAGTGTAACAAAAATGGAAAAAAAAACGAGAAATGGCAGGGTTATGGAGGTAACAAGAGGAATTCCTATAGGAGTAGACTGAGAGAAGAAGATGAAAATGGGCATTAGAAGAGAATGGAGAAGACAAGGATGTATAGGACAGCTTGTTACTAATGTTAGTCTCTTAAATTTATTGAGGGGAAAGTGCCCTATTATCGGGTATCGTTTTTAAATTTAAGATTACTAGTAAATTAGGTGTCCTTAAATTATGGAAAATGTGCTATACCATTACTAGGGAATATTTTAATACTACCCTTCCACAAATCCTCCTGATACTTTTTCATTATGAGGACAATTAATTAAACCGTGTAATTTTTACCTCCGGAAGATATGTTTCCTAATTACGGGTTGTAAATAAACACAACAATAAAATGAATTAGAAACATACCAAATGTTTGTTTCGCAGGTAAAAAAATGCTGCATAATTTCGATTACTCTGGAGACGTTTCAGCCATAAAAAGAAAAATGTTTAGCCTTTGTAGCTTTTAATACAGACGCCACATTAAAAAATTTTCGAAGTATCACTGTCGACATCGGCACAAAGTTCACAACACCAGCGGAAGCAACAGATGCATTTAATGCAGGTCGGAAGTATCACTTCACCAAAGTTGGCCGTAGTAAACACACTCCTCGTCCTCTTCATATTCAGATCATGAGTCTTCCAGCATGGTTTCATCAACACTTGAATCAAAGTCTTCCGTTACACCCTGGTTTGTTCTTACGAGCAGCTTCCTTTTTAGTAGCCCCAGATGATGAAGATCTATGAGATGCATCACATAAACGTCCCAGAGTAGGTTTCGTTGAAAGCGGTGTCTTTCCTGTAGTATTGGTACTTGCTTTGTTTTTCCCTTTAGCCAGCTTCTCCTCCAAAGCCTTTTGTAAAAGGAAATGAAGTCAACACAGCTGCTTTACCTGCTCTTGGAGTTGGGTTTAATGACAGAAGCAGATGAGGTGAGCTGATTTAAAAATACTGTCCCATATGAAATACTCTGAAAATGCGTCTTACCCGGGTTAATAAAAGGCTTCAAATTGAAAATGTTGACCACAATGGAAAAAAAAAATGTGGAGAACGAAACGTTGAGAGCACCGCCACAAAACTCACAATAGCGTATCAGGATGATCTTCGCCACTGGTTATCAAAGTGAACTACGGAGTGCAGCGCCAAGCAAGGGAGATATTCAGATACCCGGAATTTAGCACCCACCCGAAAGATGGGCACCTTTAATGGTAAGAAGTAAAGGGTGGTAGTACCAATGGGGAAGGCGGCGAACGTGCCTGCAAAATTTTAAGGTTGGTGAGCAGATAATCTAAAGATCACATGGTGCCGGGAAGACTAGGAAGGAGGATTAGGATTTAAAATCCCGTCAACCACGAGGTCATCAGAGACGAAGCTCAAGCTTGGATTTGGGAAGGAAATTTGCGGTGGACATTTCGAAGGAAACTTCTCGGAATTTCCTTATGCATTTTTGGGAAACCATAAAGAAATCTAAATCAGTATGACTGCCATATTACGTCACACACACATTTTTATAAACTGATATTTGTGTATTTCTGTGTATAGAAATCTGGATGTGACCACTGGACGACGGTGTCTTAGGTTGTCCAGAAATGTACAAATCGCCTCTGTCTCCCTTAAATTACATAAACCCACCGAGAGAAGGAGCTATAATTAGGGCTATGCGTGGTTAAGCGAAATGCTACCGTACTGCATTCGGAAGTTCCTTATCCACACCCGCTTGTCTTTCATCTGCATTCGCGGCACTCACGTTTTGTAAATCACTTTAAACAATTCCGTTCGCAAGGGCTCAGTTGGTGGTCTTGAGCTTGGCGTGAATTTTCTCTAATGAAGTCTTACCTCGTAATTTACATTGCGCAACACAATTAAAAGATCACTTTTTTGAAACACCGGAACTGTCCCTCACTGCGACGGGCAAGTTCGAAATTTAGCTCAAAGGTGGCTACAACCTTCCTAAGTGATGGTGCAAAGACGTGGCGCCCTGCGACGACACACTCGAGTTTGGCGACGTTTCAAATTGCAAGGAGTCGACACATGCGAAAAAAAGGCCACAGCTCACACGGTTATGTCAGATTTGACACTGACAACAAATTTCACCAGAATTGTGGCCGACGCCACCGGGGACTGTCACAAGATGGGAAGGCCGTCACACCCCCTCCCCCCCCCCCTCTCTTCTCCACATTTCACCCCTTCTCTGACGCTTCTGCGATTGAGATCGGTACAGCGACGCCCAGCGCTGAAATCACGAAATTTTCTTGTGGGTTGCCGAGGAAAGCATTTCAGACATACCGCCGCTCAGAATCGATACGAGAAGGCATCAGGAGGTGGCGTAAAAGGCGCCAATGAAACCACCGCTCCCCTCGAAATGTCGATTCACACAATTTCGCCATTGAAAACGATGGTACAAAGTTTGATGAGAAACAGGACGACATTCTTGAAACATTTGACACTACTGACACCCCCTTACCAAGTCAACAACCCCAATGAACGTGTTCGCGCCTCCTGCTCTAATTTATAGGGTGGAACCACTAGGGATCGTTCAAAAATCATTCGACGGAATTGGAGCATGTCCGAAGCATCGAACGGTGTTTGTATTTCCCTCCTGTGGCGTTATCAGAGTGGAGCGGCAATGACACATACGTGAATAAAACGGCAAAGGGTCCCTCTAAGACCCTCCAATACGGCAACACCTTCGGTGCCGCCCATCCATCTTTGTTAAACACTTCGGACATGCGTTTGAACAAACATAACCTGTGACGAAGGATCTAGGCGCTTGTTGACAGGCAACCGCCTTCGACATCCCCCAAAGTCAGATAGCCTAGTAGCAGGCGCAACAGCAGCTGCGTAACCTGCCTGCAGCTGCCTAGAACTCTCGTCACCGGTTCTGTCTGTACATGTACGTTTTTAAGGTACTCAACAAAGATGGACGGCCCTCACGGAGGGGTCGTCTCAAAGGGACCTTTTACCGTTTTACTGACGTATGTGTATGTCGCATCCCTCTGCTCTTTAGCAGTTTATATCTGTTTAAAACACTTCAACGATATATTGTAATTTTCTGCATTTTATTGTGTGTAGAACGTCTTTTTCTTTACGATAATGATTGAAGTTGCCACCGGACTCGAATCCGGGGTCTTGCTTACTAGGCAGAAATGCTAACCATTACGCCACGGCAGCACTATCGTTAACATTGTTGCACGAACTGCTGAAGTCGAGTGCCCTCCCCAACACAAACTTTAATTCGTATCTGCAGCTTATTTTCCCCCTACATTGTCACTATTGCCAGGGCTCTCCGGCATTGGAACAGACCCCTGCGTTGGAGTAATGAGAAGTCCTGTACCATAGGTGATCTTATAGATGGTACAGGACTTCCCATTACGCCCAACGCTGGAGTGCTATTACAATGCCGGAGAGCCCTGGCAATAATGACAATGTAGGGAGAAAATAAGCAGAAGATATAACGTGAAGATTGTGCTGGGGAGGGCATTTGACACTACTGACACCCCCTTACCAAGTCAACAACCCCAATGAACGTGTTCGCGCCTCCTGCTCTAATTTAACCATAGTGCTGCGGTGGTGTAATGGTTAGCATTTCTGCCAAGTAAGCAAGAAGCCGGGTTCGAGTCCCAGCCTTGGCACAGATTTTAATTCATTTCTTCTGCTTCATCATTATCGTAGATAAAGATGAGATTTAATTATAAGGTCTTCTTTATTAGTTAGAATGCTGTTATCAGTAATTTTATCTGTCCATGGCACTCTCAGCATTCTCCTAAACATTCAAATCACTAACGCCTCAAGTCTTTTGCCCTGTCGTCTCAGTCCATGTCCAGTCTTAGTTCTATGGAAAATGGTAAGAAATATGTATACGCTTTCCCATCTGTCAAACAAGCCAGTGACCATTTGTGTTGCCATTCTTTATATACGTTCAATATTTGCCGTTAATCGTATTTGGTACGGGCTCAACAGACTTGAGAAATTTTCTAGAATGGGTCACACGAGTGTTTTATTTAAGGAATCTGTTTCGTAGACTGGCTGAATTTTGTTGGTATCCCACCAGTGATCCGGCCTCTGACACCTACTTTACCTACGACTAGGTAATCTAATCGTTCCATTTCACATCCCTACAAATTACTACACTCACTCAAGTATTTGTATGAGTTGAGTAATTCCAACTGTGAGGCACTGATATTGTAGCTGTAGGACAACACATTTTTCTCGCATCCGCGCGTGGTTCTAGCTAGCTATAATCCTCCAAAATGAGTAGTGATTGTTCGCAGTTATTTGTGTATTCAAACTTGATACTCCCAACAGTGACGGCGAGGCTCGGATTTAAGCCTCCTTTCTCACAGCGCGCAGTTAGCTGAGGGCACGCGCCCAATTGACGGAGCGTCAGAATTTGGTGAGAGCGCAAGTCACGCCGTGGTGCCCGAGACGACCGGCCGCGGCCACTTGACCTCGATTCGCACTCCCCTATTTCGGGATTCCCGCCCGTCCTGATTCGATGAACAGCTCCCGTGACGTAACAGACACAGGCGGCGCGTTACGTCGAGTTGCTGGCGGCAAGTGCGGCACACGTAAGGCACTCGTTATGCGGACAAAATAGTTGCCTTCATGACGGGAATAGTCCTCTGAAACTTTCAAAAAACTTTTTTTTTGCTCAAAATGCTCTCTGTGATGTCTACTTTATTCTAGTAACCGGCAGAAACTCCTTTTTATCGAGTTACAAGGCGATTTATAAAAAAGTGTCTCCGAAAACCATTCACGGCGGGGAAAAAAAAAAATAGTCGACATCGCGACCACTGCGGCAACATGTAATTTCATTGACGGCCTAGCAGGCTTTATGGAAATTATGGACGTGCTCGAACTTGATATCGGACCAGCCTGTTACAACTTCTGCACAAAAGCGGACGAAAAGCGTATCGAGCGAGCACGGCAGAGCGTGACAGAAGGTGCCAAAGAAGCCCGCAGGACCACCATGGCCACAAAGAAGTTGCAAGAGGACCTTCTTTTGGATCTGCAAGGGTTGCTGCATAGTCCAGGGGCCACTGACTGGAGATATGTTTCACTTAACTACAAAAATTGTAACCCAACATTTTAAACGAATTTTTCTCGAAACAGCACTTTTCAAAGTGGCGGGAAACGTAATTTGAAATTACCCATTTTTCACGTATTCAAAGACGTGTTGGCCCCTAAGGGAGTGCTCTCAGCTCGCTCCTAGGCAACATCCGAAATCGTACGTAGTATGACTAAGGCGTAGAACTGAATACCGCGTGGTTCTAGGCGCTACAGTCTGGAACCGCGCGACCGCTACGGTCGCAGGTTCGAATCCTGCCTCGGGCATGGATGTGTGTGATGTCCTTAGGTTAGTTAGGTTTAAGTAGTTCTAAGTTCTAGGGGACTAATGACCACAGCAGTTAAGTCCCATAGTGCTCAGAGCCATTTGAACCATTTTTTTGAATACCGCGTGCAGCTACTGTGCAACCGCTCATTGGTTTTTTCTGTGATGGCCCATCGAATGTAATTGACAATTTTTGTTTGGAAGGCGACGTATTCCGCCACCTCCATTGGTAACTCTGCGAGTTTGTAAAAATGCATTACTATGTCGAAATAGTCAAATAATTATGCATTATTATTTTTTGAAGCGCACGGCTGTGAGGAGACTCTCCAAGCCATCGAACATTACGGAAACGTATTTTCACGAATACAGCTTTTGATGTGAATAACCTTGCAAGAAAGAGCCCATTTAAATGGCGAAGCAGCTTTTTCGTTGGCGTACATCATTCTTAATACCTTCAGCTTATTCAATTTTTAGAAGCCTTGGCAAAACAGGACACTTTTCAGCGTACAGCAGCATCGTTGTTCTAATAGTTTCGTGAAATTCGCCATAAGTGAAATCCATATCCACTTTTTCGACTATATGGGTCACTGCGAAAGGCTGAACAGCTCCACGGGAAAGTTGTCTAATGGCTACAGCAACGGAGCACTGAGCGATTGACTTCAAGCGTAAAGGTCAACACACGAACCGAGCCTGAGTCGGGTGTCATCATTCGGCAGCTATATAAACGTACGTCAGAAATTTCGCTACGGTGTCCGCCATAAATCGGCGGGAACGGCAAGGCAAGATCTTTACTTGCTGTGGATACCTTTGCGATGACCTGTCTTATCTGCAGCAACCCGTATTTGAACAATGGAAAATTCACGTTGGAATATCAGCAATATAATGAAATGGATACACTGCTCCTCACCGTAAAAATGACACACTAAAGTTGCAGAAGGGCCCAACGAATAGACTGTTACAAATTTAACTTTCAGCAACAGACACACACACTTCCTCCGTTACGTCTGTCTGCAACTGAACGTGTCATTTATACGGTGAGCAGCTATCTATTCTTTTGATTATACTGTTGGTATTCCATCCTGTATTTACATATCCTGTGTCTATGGACTGGTACTACTAGCTAATTAGATGCATTTCTACAATATTTAAACTCTCAGCACAAGTACGAGAGCTATTCGAAAAGCAAGGTCCGATCGGGTGCGAAATGGAAGCAACAAGGAAAATCCGATGAAGCTTTGCACAAATGTGTTGGGCAGTGTCTCTAGTATGCCCGACGATCGCGTCATGTCGTTCTTTTCAGCTCTGAGCCTAAAGATGCCTAGAGAATAGTGTTTCTCGCCAAACATGAGGGCCTGGTGAGAGTTTCGCCTGGTGACATAGAACCCACGTAACACACCTGTCATGTGTTTCGTTATTCATCACAACTCTCGACCGCACACTGAAGGGGCAATGAAGATGGTCCACAGCGTTTTCGATGGCAAGTGTTTGATCACCCACCACACAGCCCGTAATTGGCTCCCACTGAGATTCATCTTTGCTCTCACGAACCGCTGGCTATGAAGACAATATTTTCGCTCGGACAACGAGCTGTGGACCAGCGTAGATGATTGGCGGAAAGCACAGGCGGTTGCCTTCTGTGAGAAGGGTATTGGAAAGTTGGTACAACGCTACGACAATGTCTAAGTTGGAGAAACGACTATGTTGAGAAGTAGCTGGAAGGTGTTGATAACTGCTGCAAATAAAACTTTTCTGATTTTCATCGTAGTTTCCATTTCGCGACCGATCAGACCTTACTTTCCGAATAGCCTTCGTAAATTCAAGCTCCCAGCACCCAAAAAATGGTTCAAATGGCTCTGAGCACTATGCGACTTAACTTCTGAGGTCATCAGTCGCCTAGAACAGAACTAATTAAACCTAACTAACCTAAGGACATCACACACATCCATGCCCGAGGCAAGATTCGAACCTGCGTCCGTAGCGGTCGCTCGGATCCAGACTGTAGCGCCTAGAACCGCACGGCCCCCAGCACCCAAACAGTCACAAACATGCAGCTTTCCATTCGATGGTGCATGATCTCATATCTGTTCCATTAACTGAATATCCCTTTCAAACAGAACTACAAAACCTCAAAAATCTCTCTTCCCCTTATTGGCTACAGCTGTGACAATATTCTACGACAAAAGATTACATCACTTCTGTGCATGGACCAATAGGACCAGTCAGTATTTACAAAATCTGGTACAGCATTTTATTTGTTTAAAAATTTCTGATAACTTCGCAAAAAATTAAAGTCCTGCATTCTATGATAGCAATAGAGCATTAAATTTTTTATTCAAGGCCACACCGGCCGGCAAGGAAGAAACAGATTTCAGTTGTTTATTACAAACTTTGAAAGAAAAAAACACATTACGCATGTCAATGGATAGAGGGAGGTTCAAAGTTCATTATTTGTACGAACACTATACCACACCCCCAATATGAACACCAAGCGTTGCATGAGAAACATCCAAACGGTAGTTCATTTCATTCTACACACTAATCAACAGTTACCCGTTCACTGAATCGACAGCTTCAACAATTCGATTTCTCAGGTCTTGAAGAGAAGCTGCCATGGATGGGTCAACGACTCTGTCTTTTATGTGAGATCTTCGATGCCAAAAACAATGTACAAGATCTTGCCGTCCAGCTTTTGCAATCCAACGTTGTGGGTTGGTGTTGTTAAGATAACGCCGTACCAGTGTTCTTCCCTTTGGATATGCAACCAACCTCCAAGAATTTTTTATGCCAGTCATAAATGTGCTTGTGTAGAATTGGCTTCCTGCTGAATCGACGGTGGAATGCACGATGCACTTCAACAATGGATTGACTTCGCGGAAATTCCAACACACAAATGATTTCTTTTGTGGTGTAGTCACCATGTTGCTACAAACAACAGCGCAGCTTTGTCGAAACTTTGAACCTTCAAAAAATTTCTAAGGGACAAAATTACTGAGGTCATCGGTCCCTAGACTTACACACTACTTGAACTAGCTTATGCTAAGAACAAAACACACACACACACACACGCACACACAAACGCGCGCGCCCGAGGGAGAACACGAAACCTCTGGCGGGAAGGGCAGCGCAATCCGTGCAAAGGCGCCTCTAACCGCGCGGCCACTAGCGCGGCTTGAACCTTCCTCTATCCAGTGACATGCCGAATGTATAGTCTTGTCTGTAATAAACAATTGAAATCTATTCTTCCTTTTTGAATCACCCTATATATACTGATCAGTCAGGCAAAGCAAGCTCTTTGATATTTTTTTTTTTTTTTGAGGTAGTATAGACCAAAATTAGAAAAAAATTTTTGTACAAATGGGTTCTAAAATGCAAACCTTAAGAGCTCTTGGCATTCGTTCAGTAGCAGAAATGTGTTTCACAGCACTGAAGATGAACAAGTGCTCATGTCTCTCAAGGTATGCACTTTACAGCCCGTGTTTACTGTTTTTTTTTTTTTTTTTTTCTTGTTTCGAGCCATACTACCACCTCTTAACGCTGCCTACCCCACAATCGTACAAGCAACAGTAGCGGCACATGTATTCCACGGTTACGGGTATCAGAACGATTTTCCCTTATAACTCTCGACACCGTCTTTTACGGATTAGATTCCGTTACTTCAAGTTGATACATTTACCCTTCTCCATCACCCCTGAGAGTTCGTATCATCTTCACGGACTCACCATGTAAAAAAATACAGATTACAGTTGTAAATTCGACTGTATTTTCACCGTTTTAAATGTAACGATATCCAAATAATCTTTATCCTTCATTTTTAGGTAGATGTAAGTATTTATGAGTGACATAGAAATGGAATACTTTCCTTTGTAACCGCTCTACATGTCATTCTGTACCTTTTGTATCTTACATACAAGCATTATCTGTGTACGCCGCACGTCAGGTCGTGTTTGCGACATTCAATAGTTACCTGGCGATGGCCTAAGAAGCCCGAAGTCGGTTCGTGACCGACCAAATAAAAGTCATTTAGCAGAACATAAGGAAAGTGTTTACCATTTAGTATTATATATTGTGGCATGTGTAACAACTCGTATTTTTGAACCGGCAAAAAAATGGTTCAGACAAAGACCGTTCAGTTGCAAAATCCATCCCTGTTTACGTTACCCAAAATAACTTGAATGATATATATTCTAAAAAATAAAAGGCTCACTATCATTTTTTTTAAATGGTACTATGATATTTTATGTCCCTAAATAGCAGATCTGTACGAGACGAATTTAGTGATATAACTCTTTTGTACACAAGCTACATGAAGGGGATTTATATGCTGTTGACGCTTCCGTCTGGATGGCGCATGCCCCGAAATTTCATCTCCTCTTTAGTCTTCAGTGGCGAAAACATTTCGTTTCGCCTGCCTCGGCAGCGGTAGTTGTCTTGTAGAGTACCAGATCTCGGAGCCTTTTAAAGTAGGTTGTAACAATATATTAGGCGTGTTTCTGCCGTTTCAGATACTGCGGTCTCTCTATAATGAACCACGCACGAGTCCTTGCATGCTCGCAGCTGAATATACAGGGTGATTCAAAAAGAATACCACAACTTTAAAAATGTTTATTTAATGAAAGAAACATAATATAACCTTCTGTTATACATCATTACAAAGAGTATTTAAAAAGGTTTTTTTTTCACTCAAAAACAAGTTCAGAGATGTTCAATATGGCCCCCTCCAGACACACGAGCAATATCAACCCGATACTCCAACTCGTTCCACACTCTCTGTAGCATATCAGGCGTAACAGTTTGGAGAGCTGCTGTTATTTCTCGTTTCAAATCATCAATGGTGGCTGGGAGAGGTGGCCGAAACACCATATCCTTAACATACCCCCATAAGAAAAAATCGCAGGGGGTAAGATCAGGGCTTCTTGGAGGCCAGTGATGAAGTGCTCTGTCACGGGCTACCTGGCGGCCGATCCATCGCCTCGGGTAGTTGACGTTAAGGTAGTTACGGACAGATAAGTGCCAATGTGGTGGCGCTCCATCCTGCTGAAATATGAATTGTTGTGCTTCTTGTTCGAGCTGAGGGAACAGCCAATTCTCTAACATCTCCAGATACTGTAGTCCAGTTACAGTAGCACCTTCGAAGAAAAAGGGAACAAAAACTTTATTGGCTGAAATGGCACAGAAAACGTTCACCTTAGGCGAGTCACGTTCATACTGAGTTGTTTCCCGCGGATTCTCAGTGCCCCATATACAGACATTGTGACGGTTGACTTTCCCGTTAGTGTGGAAAGTTGCTTCATCACTAAACACAATCTTTGAAACGAAAGATTCATCTGTTTCCATTTGAGCAAGGATAAAATCACAGAAATCGATTCTTTTAATCTTATCAGCTGCAGACAGTGCTTGAACCAATTTCAGACGATAAGGTTTCATAACTAACCTTTTTCGTAGGACTCTCCATACAGTTGATTGTGGAATTTGCAGCTCTCTGCTAGCTCTGCGAGTCGATTTTCCTGGGCTGCGAACAAATGCTTGCTGGATGCGTGCTACATTTGCATCACTCGTTCTCGGCCGTCCAGAACTTTTCCCTTTGCACAAACACCCATTCTCTGTAAACTGTTTATACCAACGTTTAATACACCACCTATCAGGAGGTTTAACACCATACTTCGTTCGAAATGCACGCTGAACAACTGTCGTCGATTCACTTCTGCCGTACTCAATAACACAAAAAGCTTTCTGTTGAGCGGTCGCCATCTTAGCATCAACTGACGCTGACGCCTAGTCAACAGCGCCTCAAGCGAACAAATGTACAACTAAATGAAACTTTATAGCTCCCTTAATTCGCCGACAGATAGTGCTTAGCTCTGCCTTTTGTCGTTGCAGAGTTTTAAATTCCTAAAGTTGTGGTATTCTTTTTGAATCACCCTGTAGTATTACGCTCTAAGATGAAGAACTGTTTCACAGGCAATAGCTTTCGTAGTCGAACTGCAGTTCCCCTTTGTTCTGCCAATAGCCGGCCGCAGTGGCCGAGCGGTTCTAGGCGCTTCAGTCCGGAACCGCGCGACTGCTGCGACCGCAGGTTCGAATCCTGCCTCGGGCATGGATGTGTGTGATGTGGTTCAAATGGCTCTCAGCACTATGGGACTCAACATCTGAGGTCATTAGTCCCCTAGAACTTAGAACTACTTAAACCTAACTAACCTAAGGACATCACACACATCCATGCCCGAGGCAGGATCCGAACCTGCGACCGTAGCGGTCGCGCGGTTCCAGAGTGAAGCGCCTAGAACCGCTCAGCCACATTGGCCGGCGGTGTGTGATGTGCTTAGGTTAGTTAGGTTTAAGTAGTTCTAAGTTCTAAGGGCCTGATGAACTCAGATGTTAAGTCTCATAGTGCTAAGGAGCCATTTGAACCATTTTGTTCTGCCAATAAATCGAAGCTTGCTATTTCTATTCTCTAATACTCATTTTGCGCAACGGTTTAAAATAGTATCTGTATGCTTTGTAACGCAGTCAAATGTTTCAGGACGCAAACAAAGTTTTACTTCTCCTTATTAAGAGCTAGTTACCAACTTTTCACCACACTGATGTCCACATCTTATTAAATATTGCTACACTTTTGAACCGGAAAATACTTCCTTACAGATAACCATGTCGGATGCCAAGCTTAGAATCCACACACAGGACTGCGGAGACAAACAGAAATCAGGACTCGTAAGGAAATATAGGCACAGTCGGTTTTTCCTCGCTCCATTTCCCACCTGAGCAGGAAAGGGAATGACTAGCAGTAGTGCAGAGTACCGTCTGCCATGCACCGTATGGTGGCGTGCAGAGTATGTGAGCAGGTGTGGGCATACGCTAAGTAACTCTGACAGCCTGGCCCAGAGGGATGATGTACAGGGTTTACTAAGTCACAAAACTCTTTCACACGGTTCACTATTCAAATTTTCGTGCATTTTACCACTAACGAAGCAGCTCTGTGATGTATTCATGATTTGATCATTTTAATCATGGCTTAGTATTGTGTTCTTCCGATGTGTAATTTATGAGATACTGGGATGTAGTGATAGCTCCGTAAGTGTGGTTTGCGTGAGAAATGGTACATAACTTTCCGACTAATTTCTACATTTTCTGTACATCATAGGGGTTTATCGTACGTATCTACGAGTCACCCCGTATAAACGTCCTGAAACGAATACTATTTCTTGGTTACAGTGGTAAATTTTCTTTCAAAGGAAGCCTAGTGGTCTGTGGACACTGCCATCTACTCTTAAACTCCTCCACATAATGTACCTCCGCTTCCTTTCTCTACTTTTACGTGTTCGTTGCCTGCTCCAACTATTATATCTTCCTTTTGCACTTTCAACATGCATGAATTTGTGCACAGAAGTCCCAGTTAACTTAATACACTGACAGGCGTCTTTTCAACTTTAGCAAACAAAAGAGGCACGCCGAGGAAAGCAAATGCGTTCACAAAAAAAGCGCGGAATTAAGAAAAGAAGTACGCCGGGAGACAAAGCAGGAAGCAGGTGTTGCTGACGTAAGTCACGTGGGCAAGTGTAACACCCTGCGTTCGCCTTGCCAAACGGCTGAGTCAGCGGTTCCGCTAAGCTTGTTTCTATTCTTACGGTGAGCGCCCCTGTCATCGTTCTGAAAATAACTATATGCTGTTGCCGTAGCTGAAGACCCTAAAATATCCAGCCATCCGAGCATAGACGATGGCACATAGCTGACGTCTGCAATGACTACTGCTTGTTTAGCGTACTGTTTCGCTGTGCTGGGGCGAGATCTGTAGTCACTTGTGATGCATTAATCCCCGATAAAAGAACTTCTATAAGGTTACATGATCCCATTCACTGACTGATCTTACTTAATCTTCTCTAACTGCCTCTTGCTACCATTTGTGTGTTCAGTTACTTTGGATAAGACATTAACACAAATAAAATGGTTGTCTTCAACAAGTACACTCCAACTAACCAACCATAAAGCTGTTAAGCGCCAGAGCTTTCTCTCTCTCTCTCTCTCTCTCTCTCTCTCTCTCTATATATATATATATATATATATATATATATATATATATATATATGGGGAGAGGCGGCGGGTGTCGAATGTCGGCTCGAAGCTCCCCACGGAGAATTCATAAACTATGTCTCACCAGTTGTTCCGTACACGTGACCAATCAGAGCCTAACGCTAATAATTACGGTTACGCACTCCCATTTCAGGTTCCTAGCTGGTTGGAACTACTTCCGGTGAAAGCAGTCCAGCTGATATCATGGCGGCACAATGGCCAGATTTCACATCCAAGTGACAGCTTTGAGATAATATGCTGGTGTACCATCAGCATGGTACTTATAAAACCGTAAATGAAGTACACACTAGAATTAGGGAGTAGAAAGGTACTTCGAATTGAAATAGGAAACAAGTATACGAAACGTGTGATTTTACTAAATCGCTGTACTCTCTTCTTCTAAATCGGCAAACGTCGGTTGACTCTCGTTTTCGAGAAATTGAGGTTCAAAGTTTTATGAGCCTGTTGTATAAAATAAGAGAGTGTCAGCCGTAGAGTTAAGGTGATAATGCCTGCATGTTTGCCTGTACTGCGTTCCAGTCCCGTCATTATTCTTTTTCCCCCTCTAATTTTCTACATTTCATGAATCGCCGTTGAAGGTCCTGGTGCATTGAGACTGAGCTCTTAAAATAGTGAGAACATTGAGTCCCTTGAGAAATGGAGAACGTGTTACAGAAAGTTTTGTTGCTGTCGGAAGAGTCTTGTGCCCTGCAACGGTTCCGGGTTTCGGCCTTCGTGGAGAAGAGTTTGCAGACGCATCGAAGAAATGGCAAACGACGTGGAAACGCAACTGAAAGATAAGGGTACAATTTTTTTTTTAATGGAAGTATGGATGTAACGGATGTTGCTCAGTATCTGTGACAGATGCTGAAGCTGAGGTCAACTTGATGGAGGAACTTGATTTAGAGCCAATTCACTTTACAAATACGCCTGACGACATATTTCCTTGCGTAGGAAACGTTATTGACAATTGTGACCTCTCTTTGGAGAAACTTTCGTTTTTGCATCAGATGTAGCTGCTGCAATGTTTGATCAAAAGCCTAGTGTCTTTGCTTTGGTAAGGAACCACATGAAGCAAGTTGGTATCCAGCAGGAAATACAAACTATACACTGCGTCTTACATCACGTTTCTCTACTGGCAAAAAAAACTTGAGTCATGCACTTTGTTCTATAAACAGTTAATGAACTGAGATCGCACGTTTTGGGAAATTGGAGTTTAAATCCTTCCTGACAGAGCTCAGGTGTATTTACAGCAATGTGTCGTATTCTTGTGAAGTAAGCTGGTTTTGTCGAAGTGTTGTTTTAGAAGGTTTTTTTCAACTTGCGTAGAAACATAGCATTATTCATGGACATGAAAGGAACGCCAGTAGAAGAATCTGTATCTTGCGTTTTTAGCTGATCTTACAAATCACCAGAACGTCTTCGGTACAACTTTGCAGCCGGCCGCGGTGGCCGCGCGGTTCTAGGCGCTACAGTCCGGAACCGCGGGACTGCTACGGTCGCAGGTTCGAATGCTGCCTCGGGCATGGAAGTGTGTGATGTCCTTAGGTTAGTTCGGTTTAAGTAGTTCTAAGTTCTAGGGGACTGATGACCTAAGATGCTAAGTCCCGTAGTGCTCAGAGACATTTTTGAACAACTTTGCACGGTCAACATGAACAAATTACCGATGCTTTTGCCCGCATCTCGTGGTCGTGCGGTAGCGTTCTCGCTTCCCACGCCCGGGTTCCCGGGTTCGATTCCCGGCGGGGTCAGGGATTTTCTCTGCCTCGTGATGGCTGGGTGTTGTGTGATGTCCTTAGGTTAGTTAGGTTTAAGTAGTTCTAAGTTCTAGGGGACTGATGACCATAGATGTTAAGTCCCATAGTGCTCAGAGCCATTTTGGACCGATGCTTTTCACACCGGCTTTGGGTTTTAAAAGAAAATTGCTGTTGCGGAGAAAGCAACTTTCAGAAATGTCATTTGCGCACTTCTCGAATGTTGCACTAGTTATAAATGAAATATTGAAAAGGAGGCACTGAGCTAACATTTTGGCGAATTTGCTACGGCACTGCAGCTTGTACAAAACTTAAATCGATTTGAACTTGATTTTAGTGTTTCAGAAACTCCTTTTGCAGTATACTTTGAAAGTGGGCTTCCTGAAATTCAGCTGGGCCTCGTACTCTTTCAGTGTAGTCGTGTGCTCACTGAAAGATTTCACACTGCAGAAAACATTGTAATGTTTTAAAGGAACTTCCCACTTCTGAACTTAACACTTCGCAGACAGATTACATTAATACATTTTTAATAAACAAACAGCATGTGTTCTCTGCTTACTACTTTACGTCTGTGTTCTATTTACGAAGAGAAAATTAAATCGATGAGAGAGATATTTTATTCTCCTTTTCTTTATCCCTGTATACCGTCCCCTAACCAACCCCCAATGCTGCTCAAATGAACGTCAGAATCCGGAACGTTTCGTACTGATTGTAACTGCTGTCACTTTGCGGCGCTATATTACTTTGCCGCGCTGCAGCAGTCATTACGGCATTACGCAGTGAAAAGATTATTCTTTACTTGCTTCTCTGTCGCTGTTGTGCCTCTGTCAAACTGCAAACGGTCAGTCGCGTTTCCATCGCCTGCTCTGAATGTTCGTACCAGCCTTTAGTTTTTCGAACGAAGATGGAACGAAACATTCACGCTCAAAAGGTAGAAGAACATGAAGTACGAGCTGGTCGCACAAATGATGATGATGATGATGATGGTAAGGACAACACAACACCCAGTACCTGAGCGGAGAAAATCTCCGACCCAGCCGGGAATCGAACCCGGGCCGTTAGGTATGACATTCCGTCGCGCTGACCACTCAGCTACCAAGAGCGGACACGAAAAAAAGTGAAAACTGATAATTCATTCACTAACCAACATACGAAATCGGTGAATAAACTAGTAACTGACGCGCATAGCCTTATGTGACGAGATGCACAAAGGCACGCATAGTAGCGTAACTTCTTTTGCTTTTCTTTACCACATAATTGTTATAATAAATAATGACTAATTGAAACCCTCAGCTGCCGACAGGTGTTGTTGATATACCTCGATGTAGACAGCTGAAAATGTGTGCCCCGACCGGGACTCGAACCCGGGATCTCCTGCTTACATGGCAGACGCTCTATCCATCTGAGCCACCGAGGACACGGATGAATAGCGCATCTGCAGGGAATTATCCCTTGCACGCTTCCCGTGAGACTCACATTCCCAACTGTCCACAATTCTACATATGTAATGTACCTTATAGACATTTACCCACTCACTCATTACTCGCGCACGCTTTGGCGATTCCCGTAAGAGTTTGGGCAACCTGTGCGCATTCGCACAGACGAAGGTCAATGACTGGGTAGCCTTTAACTATATATATATATGAAGACAGTAACTGTTCTCGAAAGAACAGATTACTGTTGTTGACCGTGCAGCTTTTCCCTGGAATAAATGATGACTAATTGTAACCCTCAGCTGCCGACAGGTGTTGTTGATATATATACCTCGATGTTCATTCTCTTGTCGTACTGTAATCATTATACAATGCAAAGAATACTGATGTTTGACAAACTTGAGGGTCAGCTGTCATTCCTGTATTACCTGCGGCGTTCAATCCTGTTCGCGAGCACGAGAATGCGAGCTGCGCGCACATCATGCCCCCACGGCGATTACGTGCCCACGGCGCCCGCAGGCAGCTAACGCGCCCAGCCCTGGTATACATCATTTGAAGGAGGTATAGTTCGGTGTAACTTCACTGTCGTAAGCGCAAGAATCTTTACATATCATAAAAGTGTGTGTGTGTGTGTGTGTGTGTGTGTGTGTGTGTGTGTGTGTGTGTGTGTGTGTGTGTTTGCCTCGTCTCCTCCTAAACCACTGGAATGACATCAACCGAACTTGGTACGTATATACTCTTTAATGCCAGGCAACAATCGTTGTGTGGGTAAGAACTACCCATTTAACATGGTTCAGGAGATATGGTGTCATAAACAGTCAGTGGTGTGAAAAACTGCCGCATCCTGCACGAGTTATGTGTGTCTTACTGCTGTGCTACTAACTGCATTCGCAATAGATTTCGCAGACAGGATCCACATATGCAGCTAAATACACCTACAAAAGTGTATCATGGTACGACACAGAGTTCAGGATATATAACACCATAAACACTGCGACGCGTGAATAATCGCCGCATCATGCACGAAGTTTCAATACATTTATTCTTTACTACTAAGACACTCCTACTGTCGAGTCAAATTCAGGAAATCCCTAACACCTCCCAGCACTTTTGACGGCTTGCACCGCTAAGTGCAAACGAGTTTATGGCGAAAACAATCTCCATATACAGGTTGCCATCCGACGTTTACAAAATAACATTGTAGACAGGCGAAACAGTTGTGCCCAGCGTACTCAAACTGTTCGGAAATTTAGCCGGCCGCGGTGGTCTAGCGGTTCTAGGCGCTCAGTCCGGAGCCGCGCGACTGCAGCAGTCGCAGGTTCGAATCCTGCCTCGGGCATGGATGTGTGTGATGTCCTTAGGTTAGTTAGGTTTAAGTAGTTCTAAGTTCTAGGGGATTTATGACCTCAGCAGTTGAGTCCCATAGTGCTCAGAGCCATTTGAACCATTTTTTTGTTCGGAAATTTCTCTTATTTTGTATATTGTACTTATACTTCTGTACATTACGTATATTTCTTTGTATGATACTTTCATAATCACAAAGGTATTTTCGCGAATACATGGAAATAAATTTTTTTTGTTACTTCACAACAAACACAGTTGTGTAACAAAAGGGAACATCTACATCCGTAATTCCAATGTTTTTTATTTTTTAATATCTCGCTGCATAGATTCACTTATTACATAACTAAACTGCCTATGTCACTCAAACCTTCAAAAAGAAGGATGGACGTACAAGAACAAAGTTTGGTTTTTGTCTTCTTTTTGATAGAAAATTGGCAAAATGAATACTTGGGCAATGTCGGGTTTGTCACATAGCGTATCGATAAATCAATGTCACTTCATTACGATCTGTTATTACGACTGTATTTACCTGCTGTCACGAATGTAACTAGGATTACTATTTTTATTGTTGTTTATTCTACCTTCCTAAGGAACGTGATTCTCGTAGCTCAAAAATGGTTCAAATGGCTCTGAGCACTATGGGACTTTAACATATGAGGTCACAGTCCCCTAGAACTTAGAACTACTTAAACCTAACTAAACTAAGGACAACACACACATCCATGCCCGAGGCAGGATTCGAACCTGCGACCGTAGCGGTCGCGCGGTTCCAGACAAGAGCGCCTAGAACCGCTCGGCCACAACGGCCGGCGATTCTCGTAGCGATATAAGTAGATTACGGGAGAGTATGACGAGACTCTAACGCTGTATCGGCAGACTTCTAGTCTGGCGCCTTAGCCGGTTGGTGCGAACGCCGGTGCTCGACAACTGGCGCTATCGTGTGGTTTTCACCAGGCTAGTGAAACAATTAAATGCTGTACTACGAACAAATATTCAGCATACTGTTATCAGTATTTTATATGCAGACAATGATGTTATTCTGCAACAGACAGGAGATATGACTTCTGAAATTTTCCCGGCGTATTTCTTCTTCTAATAATTTCCGGGTATGGAGCCGGATCCCGTCGACATTCTGCCACGATATTTCGGCCCAGAGACGTCCGGCCATCATCAGGTGAGTACACAACTACTGAAGAGCCCAGGTGCAGTCGCGGTATTTATGCCGAATCTCGCGCATTCGAAATGTACTGGCATCCTACAGCACATGCGTCAGATGTTGACATGCGCAGCATAGCCCCGGTTTCCGGTTTTTGGGATTCCGTAATCAAGGACTCAGTGGAAATACGTCTTGCCAATAATCTTATAAATCGTGACAACACTGTGGCCAACTTTGACCGGGAGTTCACTCTACAGCAACAAAATCCGTCAAGAATACAAAGTAAAGCCCGAGGTGACGGCAATATCGTAGCATTAGCAGCCAGTATCGAGGAAGAGCCAAATGTGTCAGTTTCAAGACGACCTCAACGGTTGCAGCTGAGACATCAACGTGGCGAACCTTACGGAACGATTTGGGTTTGCATCCATACAAAGTGGTATTCACTCAGTAGTTGAAGCCAAACGATCACAGACTGCGCCGTGGTCCGTACATTAGTTGCAAGCTGATCCTAATTTCAGAGGAAAAATCATCTTCTCAGACGAGGCACATTTTTTTGTCATTGCATTCAGGAGAACTCACTGTGCTGAACGGTTTATGGCGCGGCGGCTTCATTAGACCTTATTTAATTCGAGATGATGAGAGAAGAACAGTTACCATCAATGCCAACAGCTACACATCGAAACTTGAGAACACAGATATTGGAAACATATGGTTCCAAGAGGATGACGCTACATGCCACAAAACTCATTATACGCTCAATTAGCTGTGGGGTAGGTTTGGTGACTGGATCATCTCAAGCCGTGGGTCTGTGAACTGGCCGCCACGGTCGTTAGCCATGGATTTTCTATCTCTGGGGCTACATCAAAGCCCAGGTCTACGCTGACAAGCCACAACTTCGGAACATTTGGAGACGAACATTTGTCAGACTATCGCAGACGTGACGCCCACTAATGTTGAACAGAGTGATTAACAACCGGACCCATCGTGTGCGTCATTGTGGTCAAACCCATGGTGGACATTTGAACGATATTTGGTTCCGAATATAACTGCAATGTCTAAGCTTCAGAAGAAAGCACAATCTACTTTGATATATCAAATGACCTTTGTTTTCAAATTTTAACAAGTATCACTGTTGATACGTGGCGCCATTGGCGCCAGTCGCTTCTCTGTATTCATTTAAGATCTCTGCGATCGACTCTGTATTGCGTGGCTCGGTTTCCCTCTTTGGTCGCTTTTCGGTTATTTAAGCGCACGACGCTGTGGGGAGAGGGACCCCCACCCTCACCTACCTTGGCCTCACCATTGACCGTCACCTCACCTGGATCCCTCATCTCCGCTCCATCCAATCCAAAGCCCACAACCGCCTCCGACTCTTCAAACTCCTCTCTGGCCGGACATGGGGGTTGCACCCCTCTACCATCCTCCACACCTACAAATCCTTAATCCGTCCCATCCTGTTATGCCAGTCCCGCCTGGATATCTGCCCCCCCCCCCCCAAATTCTATAAGTCCCTCCAGATCCTTGAGCGTCATGCACTCCGCCTCGCATTCCGTATACGCCTCCCGTCCCCAATGCGGATCCTCTATCACCTCATTCCTTTCCCCCATCTGCTCCTATTCCTCGAACATATCTGCGTCCTCTACACCTCCCGCCGCCTCGATCCCCCTCACCCCCTGGTTGCTCCTCTCCTCTCCCATCCCCGCCCCCTGCCACGTCTTCACTGTTGTGTCCCCCCTACCCTCCATATCTACACCCTTCATCTCCTTTCCCAAGGTGGCTTCCATCAACTCCCCCTCCCGGATGATGCCCTCTCTCCCTCCATTTATCCCTCCTATCAACTCTGATCCTCACTCCCCCTCCTTTCCTCTGTCCTTTTCCCAGGCTCCCTCTCCCCCCTCTTCCATCCTCTTTTTCCCCATCTCCCCTCTCTCTGCCCCCTTCTCTCTCCCCAAGTCCTTTTTCATTTCCCTCCTCTGCCTCTTCTCATTCCCTCTCGCGTCTGCCCTGCCTCTCCCCCCCTTTACGAGTCCTCTCCCTCCTAGGTTCCCCCCCCCCCTTTTCGTTTTTTCCTCTCCTCCCTCCTTGTTTTTCCCCCTCCTCCAGGTCCCCCCCCCCCCATCTGCCTTTGGCTCGGGAGTGTCATATTTGTGCCGCCATTTTCGTGCAGTGTTTTACAGTGCGTGTTTTTACAGTGAGTGTTCCGTGTTGTGTCTTTTGGGAAGTGTAGCGAACGGCCATCATACTGTCGCTGGGTGCGATTTTTTTATCTCTTGCGAACAGAAACCAGACTGTCGCCATGTTTTTTTTAATTGTGTGTCTACTATGTTACTTGTCTGATTCCTGTGTATTTTATCAACATTGCCAACCCCTTTTGCTTTCTGTTTTAACTTTCCGCATTTTTCCGCCATTTTACACTGTAAGTCACCGTTTTATCGCCTGTTTTTCTTGTTTCTTTCTTCTCCCTTTTTTAAAAAAGTCTGTAGGCTGTAGAGCAGCGTACTAAGCTGCTGCCAGCCAGCCCCCTTCGGGGGGAATGGAAAATCAATAAAGAAAAAAAATGGGGAGAGGGCTGGTTTTGGTCGGTTGGTCGGCGCTGGTGTGCGCTCTGGTTGCCGGCGGTCGCTCTTTGCGCATGGCTGCCTCTTTCCGTCACGTGGTCAGTGGGGCTGTGGACGGAGATGTGCGTGCGGTGTACTGCGTCAAGTGAGAGGACGATGGTTTCGTCTGTGCTGCTAAACGATGTGAACATGTGAAAGTGGCTTTGGAACGCATCAGCCTGCAACCGGATATGCTCCAGAATCAAACGGTGGAAATTATTCAGGTTCTTAAAGTCCTGCTGTATATACGTATATTGAATTTCGCGCTGTTTGCAGTTAACGGCTCTCCCAGTGTTTGGACGCCTATGTTATCTGTTTCGTATTGACCACTGGTGCACGACTTATTGAACAGTGGGTACGTGTGTAAATGAGCTTTGCCTGTTTTGGACACACACACACACACACACACACACACACACACACACACACACACATATATATATATATATATATATATATATATAATCGGCTCTTGGATTATGTTACGAGTTAAGTTACGAGTGCGAGATTTAGCACTATGACCAGCTTCTTATGTACTTGGGTATATTATCACTTACTGCTCTGGCAGTAATAAGCTTGTCTGTACATATTATTAATGACAAAGTAGTGCAGACATTTAAAGTGGTTAATTCTGAAAGTGAATGGCTTATGGGACACATGTGGCCGTATTCCTGTTTTGAAATTTTTCTAAGGTTTTACTGATTGTGTTACTATAGATACTGCCCAGTTGCTGTGTGATTTTATGTTGTTTCAGTGGTCTAATCAGCGGTGCGCGTCGTCCGTTGCAGCTGGTCGTTTAACTGGGGGACGACGCCTTGGTGGCAGCCAGTTTGAATTGCAACTGATAGCGCGGTCGCTGTCTTTATCAGTAGACTTCAATTCTTTGGCGAATTTAAGTTGATTATTTTATTATTTTTTCCTGGTGACGCCAGAGCGTCCGTCTTTCCTTCTTCACCGTTCCTTTCAGCTTTCATACAGGCTCGATCTGGATATTAAATGAGCGAATTCAAGCGAGTCGATCTTGTAAACTATTTTTTCTTAGGAACTACCATTTCGACAAGTTACGATCGCGTTGTGCGTACACTATTAGCAGCCAGCCAAGTCCGCGCACCAGCCCTGTAGTATATACGCAGCCGCCCTGTGGCACAAGATATTGTTAACTTTCAACACTAAAAAAAAAGAAGTGGTGAACCGTGTTAGCAGCTTCTTCTTGTTTTTCTTTACGTGCAAGAAAAGGAAACAGCATGTTTCGGCATGACAAAATGGACCGTTCACTTAGAAGGGCTATAGGATAGCGATGGGGCAATTCATGTCTTATGTCATTCTGTACGCAATAACCTTGAAGACTGACGAGTGAAATCCCCGAAGTTCCGATCATTTTTATCTTGTCTTCGACTCTCGACCAGCGTTGACGGCCAAGTGCCACACTGCCGCAACCCTCAAGTGGGCCGGGACCCATGGGTTGGGAACTGCTGAAGTAGGTTATTTACTGAAGTAGAGGACATAAAAAAAGACCGTGGCATCGACCAATGCAAAGTGGATGGATGATATTGGAAAACACATAAGACCAACACGGATGCGCATAGCTGAGAACCACTGTACGTAGAAAGATTTGTCAAATTGCCTATGAAAATGGTGTATAAGTATTATAGTCTAACGAAATAACGATAATAGATACTATTTTTCTGAAAGTAATTTAAAGTGATAGCGAATTCGTTGCGGAGTCCTTTTTGTTTTTACCCCTCACGAAATTTTATTTTGACCGTGGAGTTGCGAGGCACTGCCATAGAGGCTAGCGTCCTGTACACATTTGTGACGGACGCAGGACTATAATTGGTACAGCAGGGCGGCTTTTTATATTTCGAGGGGGAACGAACCAGTGTGCACCTGACTCATTGCGTAACGCTTGCGTCACGCCGAGTTGAGGCCGCGCTTCGCTGATGATGGAGAGCCCGTCAACGTGATGTGTCCGGCTGGGGTGGGACCTCGGTGCCGGATCCTCCAAATAAACGCTCTGAACAGCTCTAGGCTCCACACCTGTGCTGCACTACGCTTCGAACTGCCTCTGTGTTTCTTTATTATTCATGTGACTAACATCAGATTAGAAATTACATGAGTAGGAGGGAGTACAAGTTACGGGAATTCAACAGACGAGTACACTTAAAGCACTTTTAACACAAATTGTAAACATGCACGTAACGGTCACTGATTTTGCTTATCCTGCACGCGATTATACTCATCATCAGTTAATGGACTAGTAGGCTGTGCAGCCTATTCCGGAAACCATCTTGTCCTCGGATTTCGTCACTTTCGTCTGCATGTACACGATTACTCCGCAAATCACAATTAAGTGTCTGGCAGATGCTTTCTTCGAACCACCTTCAAGCTACTTCTCTACCGTTCCACTCTCGAACAGAGCGCGCGAAAAACGAACACTTAAATCTTTCAGTGTGAGCTCCGATTCCTCGTATTTTATTATGATCATTTCTCCCTATGTAAGTGGTGCCAAAAAAGGAGAGAGAGTTAGTGATTGATATCTCACGAGAAGCTCCTTTTTTAATGGCCGCCACCCCAATGCGTGTGTCACATCCGTGGCACTCTTTCCCTTATTTCGCGATAGTACAAAACAAGCTTCTCCTCTTTGAACTTTTTCGATGTCCTCCGTCAATCCTACCTGGTGCTCATCTCACACCGCACAGCAATGCTCCAGAAGAGGGCGCTCAAGCGCAGTGTAAGCAGTCTCTTTAGTAAACCTGTTACATTTTTCTAAGTGTTCTGCGAATAAATCACAAGTCTTTCTTTTGCTTTCCCCACAACATTATCTATGTGATCGTTCAAGTTATTCGTAGTTGTAATCTCTAATTACTTAGTTGAGTTTACATCTATTAGATTTGCGTGATTTATCGTGTAGCTGAAATTTAGAGCCGGCCGGTGTGGCCGTGCGGTTCTAGGCGTTTCAGTCTGGAACCGCGTGACCGCTACGGTCGCAGATTCGAATCCTGCCTCGGGCATGGATGTGTGTGATGTCCTTAGGTTAGTTAGGTTTAAGTAGTTCTAAGTTCTAGGGGACTGATGATCTCAGATGTTAAGTCACATAGTGCTCAGAGCCATTTGAACCATTTTGAAATTTAGCGGATTTCTTTTACTACTCATGTGGATGCCTTTACACTTTTCGTTATTTAGAGTTAATTTCCACCCATTGCATCACGCAGATATCTTGTCTAAATTATTTTGCAATTCGTTTTGATCAGCTGATGACTTTTCAAGACTGAATTGACAGCATCATCTGCAAATAATCTAAGAAAGCTGCTCAGTTTGTGTCCTAAATCGTTTATGTAGAGAGGAACAGCAGGGGTCCTGTAACAGTTCCGTGGGGAATTCCAGATATTACTTCTGTTTTACTCTGAATGTCCGTTAGTTACTACAAACTGTGACCTTTCTAACAGGAAATCACGAATCCAGTCACACAACTGAGACGTCAGTCAGTAGATAGGCAATATGTTTTTTAGTCGCCTTCAGTAAATCTAAAAATATGGAATCAGTTTTGCTGTCCAATGGGCTTGAAGTCTATGAGGATTCTAATAGACGAACTTGCTGCATTCTTTCTAAATGGTTACACTAGTTGGCTTAATAAATTTTAATTTTAGTTGTGAGGTCGAAACTCTGCAACTCTCTTCTTATTTTTGTCTTTTTTTTCACGTCTCACTTGCGTATCATATAGGCTCTTGCATTGACAGTTGAGGTTGAGACGTGGGACACACGCTCAAGGATACCTTAACTCAATAAAGACATGGCGATAATTACCAATCAAACACAAACGCTAAGTTGTATCTTCCAACAGATTTTATTTAGTAATTGCATGCCAACAGCAAACTGCGGTTGCCCCAGAATAATATACATAATTGCCCTAGAATTTGAAAATTACTAAACAGACAATATATCTACGGGCGTCAGAGCCCACCCCAAACAATGAATAACTTTAAAACCCTCTTTTTATAAATCTTAAGAACCATACAAACAATAAATGGTTTACAGAGAAAACTCCCACAGAAGCAGGACACCTTTTAAGACATAACAGCAGAAACAACTCACAATTTCTCTCTCAGAATCAGATATTAAAAACCCAGTACAATGAAAGACATATTTCAGGTATTACAAAATTCCAGGGACAAGTAATGGCTCATCAGAGGTGCGCGGGGAAAAAAAGACGTTCAAATGGCTCTAAGCACTACGAGACTTAACATCTGAGGTCATCAGTCCCCTAGACTTAGAACTACGTAAACCTAGCTAACCTAAGGACATCACACACATCCATGCCCGAGGCAGGATTCGAACCTGCGACCGTAGCAGCCGCGTGGTTCCGGACTGAAGCGCTTAGAACCGCTCGGCCAAAGTGGCCGGCAACTTGGAAGGAAGGAAGGTTGGTGTTTTTAAGTACCGACCACAACTATTATTATTATTATTATTATTATTATTAGAAATGGAGCTTTGCTCGGATTTCTTACTATTGGAGGAGAAAAAACAGCAATGGTCCTTTTACGGAACCATGCCGTCATCTGCGTGGAGTGATGTGACTGCAGAAAACCGGTAACTGGATGGCCGACCGGAGAACTGAATCCGCGTCTCTCCACTGCGAGTTGAGGGCATTAGTCACTATGCTATATCGCTCAGTCCTCGTAGTGATAATGCTGAATGCGTATTCACTGCGTTTTCTTCATACCTCACTGATAATAGTACTTCTATCTGTCAAGATTTGTAGAACTTGTATTAAGGTACTGTCATTTCGCCATGTACAATAATATTTTTATAGCTACGTTGTTGCAAAATTTAAGACAGGGAGACAAAAGAAAATTGTTACTGAATGTTGCCTATAATTTCCATAACAGGTAAAATTTAAGACTACATTGAATAATCAGTCCGTATATTACTTAGATGCTGTTATTCGCTGAAGAACCAAAAAGATACTGGTACATCTGGTTAACATCGTAGAGGGCAACCGTGAGCACGCAGAAGTGCCGCAACACGACGTGAGATGGACTCGACTAATGTCTGAAGTGGTGCTGGAGGGAATTTACACCATAAATCCTGCAGGTTTGTCTATAAATCCGTAATAGTAAGAGGCTGTGGAGATCTCTTCTCAACAGCACGTCGCAAGGCATCCCACATATGCTCAGTAATGTTCATGCCTGGGGAGTTTGGTGGCCAGCAGAAGTGTTTAAACTCAAAAGCAACCCTGTGGCAATTCTGGACGTGTGGGGTGTTGCATTGTCCTGCTGGAATTGCCCAAGTCCGTCGCAATTCACAATGGACATGAATGGATGCAGGTGATCAGACAGGATGCTTACGAACGTGTCACATGTCAGAGTCGTATCTAGATGTTTCAGGGGTCACATATCACTCAACTGCACACGCCCCACACCATTACAGAGCCTCCACCAGCTTGAACAGTCCCCTGCCGACATGCAGGGTCCACGGATTCATGAGGTTGTCTCCATCCCCGTACACGTCCATCCCCTCGACACAATTTGAAACGAGACTCGTCTGACCAGGCAACATGTTTCCCGTAATAAAGAGGCCCATGTCGCTAGTGACGGGCCCAGGTGAGGCGTAAAGCTCTGTGTCGTGCAGTCATCAAGGGTACACGAGAGGGCCTTCGCCTCGAACTCTCATCCCAATGATGTTTCGTTGAATGGATCGCACGCCGACACTTGTTGATGGCCCAGCATTGAAATATGCAGCAGTTTGCGGAAGGATTGCACTTCTGTCACGTTGAACGATTCTCTTCAGACGTCGTTGGTCCCGTTCTTGCGGGATCCTTTTTCGGCCTCGGAGCGATTTCGAATATATGATGTTTTACCGGATTCCTAATATCACGGTACAGTCGTGAAATGATCCCCACTTCATCACTACCTCGGAGATGCTGTGTCCCATCACTCGTCCGCCGAATATAACACCACGATCGAACTCACTTAAATCTTGATAACCTGCCATTGTCGCAGCATTAACGGATTGCGCCAGACACTTGCTGTGTTGAGGACCGCAGCGCCGTGTTCACCTGTTTACATGTCTCTTTATTTGAATACTCATGCCTATATCAGTTTCTTTGGCGCTTCAGTGTGTTAGTAAACCACTACTTTGGTTGTTCTCATTAGTACACTAAACCTTTGTCGTAGCCACAGGTGTACTGCGTTTTACCGCTTTTAAAATACTTACTGATTTTTTTTTATTTTCTGTTGCTATTATTTTTCTTTGGCGTATCTTATTCTACACGTCTCCAGTAACTCGATTTTTTAAAATAATGTTTGCAGAGACAGATAGTGAGGACATAATAATTATAAGCCCAATCAGTCACGAAACGGATACTGCACTGAAAATCAACACTCAGCTACAACTTCCAGTCACTTCACTTCATATGTAGTCACCGCCCGTTACGTTTATTGTAGCGCTTCACCAGCTTTCCAATATCCTCGTTATAAACGCCAGCCGCGTCTGCTTTCCGCCAATTCTCTGCGTTGGTCTACAGCTCATTGTCTGTGACAAAATTCTGTTGTCACAGACAGCGTTTTATGTGAACTGCGAACTGCGGGCTGTATGGTGGCTAATCAAACATTTCCCATGGAAAAGGCTGCAGGAGCGTCTTTGTTGAAGCCATAATATGCGGCCCAGTATTGCTCGCTTGTTCTGAATTTCCCATCGAAGACAATTTTCTCGAATTTCCTGATCCACTCGCTGAACAAGATAATCGGATGACACTCGCTTCCTTCCCTTACCGCCTGCACCATGAACGTCTTTACATGCTGCTTCAAAGTTGCTGCATCATTGATGCACTTTGCTGTCACGCACGGCAGTTACGTATGTGAGTTGCATGAAATCAGACGGAACACCTGAACGTAAGGGATTCGAATGATAGCACGCACTTTACGTTTAGTGGGAGAGACTACTCTAAGCATCTTTACGTGCTCACTGTGAGCTCAGATCTACGAAGTGCAAGGAGACAGGTTCGACGGGCACACTGGAGCCACTGCGCAACGTATCTGCGCAAAGCTTCATAGCATGTTCACTGTGATTTCAATTAAAATAAAAAATAAAAAAAGGGAGCCCTCGCACATTTTGGCAGTCTGAACATCTGATCGCTACAATAGAAGGTCACAGACTATGGGCTTCAAGCTCACACGTAAGTCACAAACGTACCTGAGTTATGTTTTCTCTTGTATCTGTTATACTAGAGCAGATGTCTATGGGATCTCCTCTTGTGACGACGGGACAGTGGTTCGCTGAGATTTAAGCTTTTTACTATTTGATCAAGTTGCTAAAGAGTTACGTTGCTAAGTCTCTTTCGAAGACTGTTTCCACTGCCACAGAACAAATGATATAGATCCAAAAAGTTGGTGTCATAAGTCACCAGCTACAAAATGTTAACAAATACTTAGTCCCGTCAGAAAATTTATCATAGTTTCTGCAATAACTTTGCGAAAACAGCTCCTCGATATACCCTGCCTGACAAAAGCAGCAACACACCCTCAAGAGGATGGGGAAAGGAATGAAACTTCACGGGTAGAGAGAGTACGTAACGTTATTTCATCGATTACAAAATTGAGTCAAATTTGCGAGAACTTGGCAGAGAGCCCACTTATCAATATGACGTCGCACCCTTCTGGCCTGGATGCTTGCACCAATTCAGCTGGGAAATGTATCATTAAGCCGTCCTATCCTCTCCTTGGGCAAGCTGGCCCAGAACGGTTGTAGATGGACCTTGCTATCCTGAATACTATCACTGGGGCGGAATTGACGTCCGAGCTGGTGCCACATTTGTTCTATGGACGACCTATCTACGGATCTTGCTGGCCATGAGAGTGCGTCAGCCTCACGCAGGCAGTTCACAGACACATGTACCGCGTGTGGACGAGCATCATCCTTTTCGAAAACAGCACCACGATACTGTCAGAAGAGAGGTAACACATGTGCAGATATGTTGCCCATGACTTTCTGTTGTGTCGACAGAGTTCCCTCAGCCACTACCACTCGTGACCTGAAGTCATATCTGATGGCTCTAGATACCATGACGCAAAGACTCCGCTATTCTACAAAACATTGGAAGAATGTGATCTCCCGCCAGGTTGCCGCCGTATTCGCTGACGATGGTCATCCAGAGCAATGTAGAACTAGTATTCGTCTGTAGTCCATGTTTCACAGTCACGGCGCTACTCCAAACGCAGCCATTTCTGTTGTTAACGGCAGAACGTGCATGGGACGGTACAAAATGTTGCTGCGAGTCCTTTCCTTGTTCTCGGGTGGCAGGTGCAGGAGTGAAGGGGTTACGATGTGCTTGGTGCACAATGCGGCGATCGTCCCTTGCGATAGTCAGACGCTGTCACCTGGAACCTTTTCTAGTATGCGCGCCCTCACGTTTCCGTGCAGTCCAACATCTGGACACTGTCACATCCAAATTCTCCAAAAATACGAATAGCGCACAATTCGGCCAGCAGGCCAAATGGAGACCCACAATGACGCCCATTTCAAATTATGTCAGGTTCTGATAAAGCAATCTAGTACGAGTATACGGCATCTCCCTCTCCTTCAGTGATCACTCAATATCTGACAATGTTGACGCTCGTTGTGTATATCCTACCAGTTCTGGTAACAACACAAAACGCGAACAACATTAAGGCACTCGGGTGGCCATCCTACCTGTCAGCGAGAACTGCAACATTCACATACCTCCCGGCGGTATGTATAGATACGAAGTTACACTGACATCCGACACTGTCTTCTGAGAGCTCCACATTTTTTTCCCGCCAAATAATGCCTTGGGGAAAAAACTGTCTCAGCTGCCTAATTGTGTACTTTACGTCAACATTGTCAGATATTGAGTGATCACTGAAGGAGAGGGAGATGCCGTATACTCGTACTAGATTGCATTATCAGAACCTGACATAATTTGAAGTGGGCGGCATTGTGGGTCTCCATTTGGCCTGCTGGCCGAATTGTGCGCTATTCGTATTTTTGGAGAATTTGGATGTGACAGTGCCCAGATATTGGACTGCACGGAAACGTGAGGGCGCGCATACTAGAAAAGGTTCCAGGTGACAGCGTCTGAGTGTGCTCCCTGCCGCCGTTGGATAAGCAGCTGCAGCAGCAAGTCGTATACCCCTAGCTTACTTATTTGTTACATAATTTAATTCTTAATTTCTTTGCGTGTTTTTGGGTACTTGCATTGTTTAATTCATAAATTTCGGGCGTATTATAGTATTTGAGACTTGTAGCATCGCGTTTTAGTGTTTACTTCGTAGATTCTTACTTAAATTGCGTGTGAGTTTCGTATAGGAGGTGTAATTTCGAGTTTTAGTTACTGTAATCGTAAATTCAGGCAGATTGTAGCGCAGTCGTTAGGCATTTGTACAGGTTAGTTAATACATTCTTTGGGTGTTTCCGTTGCGTTATCTAGGCACTGACTCGTGTTTCAGTAACTGTTGTTCAACATCGATTAGAATGGACAGGGACTGTGATTGCTGTGTTCGGATGAGGGCTGAGTTGGCATCCCTTCGCTCACAGCTGCAAGCGGCGCTGACTTCGGCCGCGCAGCTTGAGGCTGTTGCCAATGGGTACCACTGTGGGGAGCCGGGGATATCAACCTCGTCCCGTCTGTCCCCAGATCGGTCTGCCGCTGTGGTTGCCCCGGTTGCTGCCCGCAGTGGGGCTGAGCCCTCGCCTGTGGTTGATTGGGAGGTCGTTCCAAGGCGTGGCAGACAGCGAAAGACGTCCCCGGAGGCTGATCAGAAAGCCTCCCCGGTGCGTCTGACAAACAGGTTTCAGGCACTGTCTCTGGCTGAGCCAGATGCAGCTGCCTGCCCTGTTTCACAGGATGATTCTCAGTCTTCAAGGTCCGGGCAATCACAGAGGGTGGGCTTATTGGTAGTTAGGAGCTCCAATGTTAGGCGCGTAATGGGGCCCCTTAGGGATATGGCGGCTAAGGAGGGGAAGAAATCCAGTGTGCACTCCGTGTGCATTCCGGGTGGAGTCATTCCTGATGTGGAAAGGGTCCTTCCGGATGCCATGACGATCACAGGGTGCAGCCAGCTGCAGGTGGTGGCACATGTCGGCACTAATGCCGTGTGTCGCTTTGGATCTGAGGAAATTCTCTCTGGATTCCAGCGGCTATCTGATTTGGTGAAGGCTGCCGGTCTTGCTTACGAGATGAAGGCAGAGCTCACCATCTGCAGCATCGTTGACAGAACCGACTGCGGACCTTTGGTGCAGAGCCGGGTGGAGGGTCTGAATCAGAGGCTCAGACGGTTTTGCGACCGTGTTGGCTGCAGATTCCTTGACTTGCGCCATAGGGTGGTGGGGTTTCGGGTTCCGCTGAATAGGTCAGGAGTTCACTACACTCAGCTGGCGGCTACATGGGTAGCGGAGGCTGTGTGGCGTGGACTGGGCGGTTTTTTAGGTTAGAAGGCCTCGGGAAAGTACGGGGTGGGCTGCAATCTCAAAGGGTGCATGGCAAATACAGGACGTGCTTGGATCAAGAAACAGTCGGAATTGTAGTTGTAAATTGTTGTAGTTGTGCTGGGAAAGTCCCTGAGCTTCAAGCGCTAATAGAAAGCACAGAAGCTGAAATCGTTATAGGTACAGAAAGTTGGCTAAAGCCTGAAATAAGTTCTGCAGAAATTTTTACGAAGTCTCAGACGGTGTTCAGGAAAGATAGATTAGGCAGAATTGGTGGTGGAGTGTTTGTGTCTGTCAGTAGTGGTTTATCTTGTAGTGAAGTCGAAGTAGATACTCCGTGCGAATTGGTATCTGTGGAGGTTATACTTAACAGCCGAACTAAGTTAATAATTGGCTCCTTCTACCGACCCCCAGACTCCGATGATATAGTTGCGGAACAGTTCAGAGAAAATTTGAGTCTCGTAACAAATAAATACCCCACTCATACGGTTATAGTTGGTGGGGACTTCAACCTTCCCTCGATATGTTGGCAAAAATACTTGTTGAAAACCGGTGGTAGGCAGAAAACATCTTCCGAGATTGTCCTAAATGCTTTCTCCGAAAATTATTTCGAGCAGTTAGTCCACGAACCCACGCGAATTGCAAATGGTTGCGAAAACACACTTGACCTCTTAGCCACAAACAATCCAGAGCTGATAGAGAGCATCATGACTGATACAGCGATCACAAGGTCGTTGTAGCTAGGCTCAATACAGTTTCTTCCAAATCCACCAGAAACAAACGCAAAATAATTTTATTTAAAAAAGCGGATAAAGTGTCACTAGAAGCCTTCCTAAGAGACAATCTTCATTCCTTCCGAACTGACTATGCAAATGTAGACGAGATGTGGCTTAAATTCAAAGATATAGTAGCAACAGCAATTGAGAGATTCATACCTCATAAATTGGTAAGAGATGGAACTGATCCCCCGTGGTACACAAAACAGGTCCAAACTCTGTTGCAGAGGCAACGGAAAAAGCATGCGAAGTTCAGAAGAACGCGAAATCCCGAAGATTGGCTAAAATTTACAGACGCGCGAAATTTGGCACGGACTTCCATGCGAGATGCCTTTAATAGGTTCCACAACGAAACATTGTCTCAAATTTGGTAGAAAATCCGAAGAAATTCCGGTCGTATGTAAAGTACACAAGCGGCAAGACGCAATCAATGCCTTCGCTGCGTAGTGCCGATGGTACTGTTACCGACGACTGTGCCGCTATAGCGGAGTTATTGAACGCAGTTTTCCGAAATTCCTTCACCAGGGAAGATGAATGGAATATTCCAGAATTTGAAACACGAACAGCTGCTAGCATGAGTTTCTTAGAAGTAGATACCTTAGGGGTTGCGAAGCAACTCAAATCGCTTGATACGGGCAAGTCTTCAGGTCCAGATTGTATACCGATTAGGGTCCTTTCAGATTACGATGATACAATAGCTCCCTACTTAGCACTCATATATAACCGCTCGCTCACCGATAGATCTGTACCTACAGATTGGAAAATTGCGCAGGTCGCACCAGTGTTTAAGAAGGGTATTAGGAGTAATCCATCGAACTACAGACCTATATCATTGACGTCGGTTTCCAGTAGGGTTTTGGAGCATATACTGTATTCAAACATTATGAATCACCTCGAAGGGAACGATCTATTGATACGTAATCAGCATGGTTTCAGAAAACATCGTTCTTGTGCAACGCAGCTAGCTCTTTATTCGCAAGAAGTAATGGCCGCTATCGACAGGGGATCTAAAGTTGATTCCGTATTTATAGATTTCCGGAAAGCTTTTGACACCGTTCTTCACAAGCGACTTCTAATCAAGCTGCGGGCCTATGGGGTATCGTCTCAGTTGTGCGACTGGATTCGTGATTTCCTGTCAGGAAGGTCGCAGTTCGTAGTAATAGACGGCAAATCATCGAGTAAAACTGAAGTGGTATCAGGTGTTCCCCAGGGAAGCGTCCGAGTTCCAAAAGAAATCCGTTGGAATTCGATTACTCGATAAATAGTACAATTCTCAAGGCTGTCAATTCAACTAAGTACCTGGGTGTTAAAATTACGAACAACTTCAGTTGGAAAGACCACATAGATAGTATTGTGGGGAAGGCGAGCCAAAGGTTGCGTTTCATTGGCAGGACACGTAGAAGATGCAACAAGTCCACTAGAGAGACAGCTTACACTACACTCGTTCGTTCAAAAATGGTTCAAATGGCTCTGAGCACTATGGGACTCAACTGCTGAGGTCATTAGTCCCCAAGAACTTAGAACTAGTTAAACCTAACTAACCTAAGGACATCACACACATCCATGCCCGAGGCAGGATTCGAACCTGCGACCGTAGCGGTCTCGCGGTTCCAGACTGCAGCGCCAGAACCGCGCGGCCACTTCGGCCGGCGTTCGTCCTCTGTTAGAATATTGCTGCGCGGTGTGGGATCCTTACCAGGTGGGATTGACGGAGGACATCGAAAGGGTGCAAAAAAGGGCAGCTCGTTTTGTATTATCACGTAGTAGGGGAGAGGGTGTGGCAGATATGATACGCGAATTGGGATGGAAGTCATTACAGCAAAGACGTTTTTCGTCGCGGCGAGATCTATTTACGAAATTTCAGTCACCAACTTTCTCTTCCGAATGCGAAAATACTTTGTTGAGCCCTACCTACACAGGTAGGAATGATTATCAAAATAAAATAAGAGAAATCAGAGCTCGAACAGAAAGGTTTAGGTGTTCGTTTTTCCCGCGCGCTGTTCGGGAGTGGAATGGTAGAGAGATAGTATGATTGTGGTTCGACGAACCCTCCTCCATGCACTTAAATGTGAATTGCAGAGTAGTCATGTAGATGTAGGAATAGAAATCAGTCACGGTTTCAAACATTGCCATTTTAGCCTAAATACAGGGCGACAATTATTGAACTATATGAAATAAAATCGTCTTAACTTCTGAACGGTTTGCGTTAGGTACCGAGAGGGCATTGGCATGGGCCTCGATGGGCCGCCGGATTCTCCGGGTCTGAACACATGCGACTCCTTTTTGTGGGGCTACATTAAAGACAAGGTGTACAGCAATAACTCCAAAACCTTTGCTGAACTGAAAACAGCCATTCAGGACGTCATCGACAGCATTGATGTTCCGACACTTCAGCGGGTCATGCACAGTTCCACTATTCGTTTGCGCCACATCATCGCCAAAGAAGGCAGGCATATCCAACATATTATAACCTAAATTCAGTATGTAGTGACGTCTACATGTTGAGTAAACTGTATGCACGCCGTAGTTCTAAATAATTTATGTTTTTTTTCATATAGTTCAATAATTGCCACATTGTATGTAGATAGGAATGAAGTCACTTATGTACGGGTTCATAATTATCATCCTGTATGTAGATAGAAATTAAGTCAGTTATGTACAAGTTGTTAATGCCAAGCATTATTCCATGCATACCATCCCATGATACAGATATTAGGATAAAGAGTAACGGTGCATTAAGCCCGATTCCCGCTTGACATCATCGGGATGGAACGGAACAGCAGGCAACATCACCGTCAAATGGTAGTGTGTTGATATCAGAATGAACGTCAACACAACGTCACTTCACTAACTCCAGTGTGGAACGGTTAAAATGAGGTTACAATATTTAATACGAGATAGAAAAAGTCAGAATATAGTAATAGAATTGCGGAACCATCACTGATAAAGTAATAAATGTTCCTGAAGAAGTATGTGTGGCTGAACTGCTGAGAAATGAATAATTTGCTAGCGTAATCATATAGACACATGCAACAATTGCTTACCAATTAACGCCAAAGAGAACTGTATCTTATTATACGCAGCGTCAGCTCTATCTTTATTTATTTACTCGTTCGGCATCACAGAGGCATAATTTACAATATTCTTATCACTATATACTAAAAAAGAAAACAATATAATTCTACACTATATTAGATATGTTTTTGAGCCACTCTATGGCTGAGTCACTGAGTCTATGTATGTCCATGAGTTTACCACCATAGCCATACACTTTGCACACGAGTAGATGGTCCATTGTCTGTATTTCACCGCACTCACATACAGCGCTGTCTGCCAGGCCCCACTTGTTCATCAGGTGTTTACATCTCCCAACACTCGTTCGGACCCGATTTAGAGCTGTCCACACTCTTCTTGGTAGGTTGAAGCCATTAATCTTCTTGTTCGGATCGTGTACTAAATTTTTGTTCTTAAATTCACTTGCCGACCATACTTCATTCCAGGCCGTTCTCGGCTCAAAGGCTTTTAATTCTTCACCGATTTTCCAAAAGGGTGATCTGGATTTAAGCCTGTTTGTCGGTGTCAGATCTTGGTGGATAGGGAGGTCCGGGTTGTCTATAATTTTCCTGTAGGTTTTTAGGGCTAGCTGTGATCGCCTGATTTCTGGAGGCTCTATGTTCGCTAGTACAGGAAGCCATGCACAGGGGGTGGCCCTGAGTGTTCCCGAGATTATACGCATTGTCTCCCTCAGCTGGACATCCACTTTGGATACGTGTGCACTTCTCCTCCAGACTGGTGAACAGTATTCAGCTACACTGTAGACAAGGGCTAGTGCTGAAGTTCTCAAAGTGCTCGCTCCACATCCCCATGTTGTTCCAGCCAGTTTTGAAAGGATAGGATTGCGGGATTTTAGTTTTTGCTTTGTGTCTTCGAGGTGTGAGCTGTACGTTAGGGTCCTGTCTAGTTTCACTCCCAAATATTTAGGCTTATCCTCATTTGGGGTTGGGAAGTAGGTGCCACTTGGAGTAATAGGTGTTCAGGACTTCAAGGTCTGCATTCAGTGTTTCGTCGGGATCGTTGTAGTTTTTACTCTGATATGCGATGGCCAGGTCATCTGCATATGCAAATTTGCGTGATTTAGTTTCTGGCAAGTCAGCTATATATAGATTGAAGAGAGCGGGTGCTAGTGCCGAACCCTGTGGCAGACCATTATTCAGAACCATGCTCTTACTGTTCGTGCCATGGAGTGAGACCTTGATTTTCCTGTTCGTTAGTATGTTCTTGAGTAGTTTGTAAGTCTGCTTGCAATTTATGATTCTAGTTAGCTTAAGCAGTAACCCTTCAATCCATATTGTGTCGTAAGCTGATGTGAGGTCTAAGAGGACCAGGCCAGTTTTCATCTTGTTCTGGAAGCCTTTCTCAATATAGGTTGTGAGGGACAGCACTTGACCGCAGCAGTTTCTACCTGCTCGGAAACCCGCTTGGTATGTTGGCTTCGATGTATGGAGTTAATCTAGTCAGCAATATTCTCTCGAATAATTTATAGGAGGTACATAGCAGGGATATTGGTCTGTAATTCCTAGGATTATCTCCAGTCTTTACGGGTTTCAGCACTGCGATGACTTTTGCTTCTTTCCATTCCTTAGGCACAACCCCCGTGCTTATGCATTCCGTACAAAGTTTGGCCAGCCACCTTCTTCCTAAAGTTCCCAATTCCTTTAAGAATTCTGGTAGGATGTTGTCAGGTCCGGCTGCTTTTCCTGTCTTCATTAGCTTCAAGGCCTGGGATATCTCTTCTGTCTCCACTTCTTTTACAATGCCCATGTTGGTTGGGTTATTAAGCAATAAACTGCTTAGCTCTTGGGAAACTTCTCTCTTTTCGGCTGTTTTTAGCTGGATTTTGGAGGTCTGTTTCAGGACAGCTGCAATCTCAGATGCGCTGGTTCCAAGAGTCGGCCTGTTAGGCGCTGTGGCACCGCCTAATTTCCTCAGCAGGCCCCAGCTCTTCCTGCTGGAGTGGGTAAAATCTAGATTCTCCATCGATTCAAATGGCTCTGAGCACTATGGGACTTAACATCTATGGTCATCAGTCCCCTAGAACTACTTAAACCTAACTAACCTAAGGACAGCACACAACACCCAGCCATCACGAGGCAGAGAAAATCCCTGACCCCGCCGGGAATCGAACCCGGGAACCCGGGCGTGGGAAGCGAGAACGCTACCGCACGACCACGAGATGCGGGCAATTCTCCATCGCCTCCTTCCATCTACTCCTACGTTCCTCATTCATGGCGTTGATCAGTTGGTCTGCAGCCTCCTCGTCCCCAGTCTTCTCATATTCCTCCAGTAGTGTTTCACACTCTTTCGTCCAGCAGGGGGTGTATTCCTTTCTCGATCCTCGTGGAATTGCATTTAGGGCCGCTTTTTGTACTAAGTTTACGAATCTTTTGTAGTTCTCAGGTTTTGGTGGTATCCGATTTATCGTTTTCTCAACATAGGATCGGTATTTATCCCAGTCAGCTTTCCTCAGGTTCCACCGGGGGATTGGGGGGCTTTTTATGGCTGGGATTGATAGTCCGATCTCCACTATTACTGGATTGTGCTGGCTTCGGGGGAACGCCTCGAGGACCCTTCTTATAGCTCGCACGGGTGTACCTGTTGCTGACGAAGGTCAGACCTCCTAGATGGTGTACCCCGGGCAACGCTGTAACATGGCACAGCGGCGAAAAGTCTACACATCCACGGCGGCCGGACGCGACAATGCCTCCCGGCCCACACAGAGGCAAACAGAGCAGAGTCTTAGCATGAAGAAGCTGAACGTATGCCAGTTCAACATAGAAGGCTACACGAGGACCAAGGGAGAAATCCTCGAAAAGATCTTAACGAGAGAACGAGTAAGTGTCGTACTCCTACAAGAGACCCATCTCACAGATGAAACCATCAATCGACTCAAAATACCAGGATTTACAGCTGTGAGCTACACCGGACACGACAAACATGGCATAGCCACCCTAGTGAAGAACGAACTCCTAAGGAATTTGGACACCAAAGTGGTACCAGCAGAGCATGCGATAGGCATAAAAATGGGAGAGATGACACTGTATAATGTTTACAAACCTCCATCACAGAAATGGCCCACAGGTATCCTACCCGAGGCTAACCGCCCAGCAGTTTACGCTGGCGATTTTAACTCTCAGCACACCAGATGGGGACACCCGAGATCCACAGCTGAAGGGACTGGACTAAGTGATTGGGCAGACAACCGGGACCTACACCTCCTTTTCGACCCCAAGGACACAGCGACCTTCAAATCAAAGCTCTATCTAAGTTATTGTGAAACCTAACACTGTCCACTGCTGTAACACGAGTGAGCACGGCGGAAATCTGTTGGTCACCGAAGTCAGCAGAACACGAAATCACCCCCCTCTCCCCCAAAAGCCAACAACAACGATGTCAACATCAACACTTTCTTCCAGAGAAACCATGCCCTCGACATCCCGTCACGTCAAGTTCCACTGTTTATGTGGGCGACATTTGAAGTGCATTGTGCAACTTTTTGACGCTCCGTTCCGTTCCGTTCTGCCAAGTGTGAATCCACGTCCCCCCACACATGGTAGAGTGGCCTTCTAAGCTGAGATGCAGGTGAAGAGAGAGGAGAGAGAGAAAGAACGGCAACTGGTAGGTGGCGACAAGCACCCCAAACCACAGGCGACGTTAAGCCCCTGGCAGACAACGGGAGGACGACCCCTCACAACCGCTGCTTATCGGATTACGTAGCCGGGGCCCTCTCAGCGAGCGGGAACTAGGTCACCGCGAGAGGGTGGGTGGATTGCCGCTCCGGCGCCAGCTCTCCCAACTGCGTCTTATCGCCACCGCTCCCGATTTACTTTATCACACTCGCCGGCGTCGTACCTGCCCTGCCTGCGTACTGCCTCCTTACCACCGAACCGGCTTAGCATACTTCTGTCACGACTTCCTGCGAGTCGTCTCCTTTCCTTCCCACCTCCGTAGTAGCAGATTGGGAGATCACTAACGTGCGCTGTAGTGGGATGCTCTAGAAATGAAGGTGCTCCGAATCATGACGGTGGAAAAATTTCATCGCCATCATGTGATCTGCAGGAGGAGGTTGTTGTCAAGGCGTAGGGCAAATCTTGTTTACTAGGTTAGCCCTTTATGGCCTGAATTTCATTTCTTTGACTTTGACAGTTCTCAGTTTTTGTACGTCATTATAGCAGGCTGAAAACTGACTTAGTAGATAGAAAACAAAACAAATATATTTTCTGAGACGATTATTTCATTTTTGTCAAAACGGAGCATGAGAGTTCGGTAGGGTGATAAACGTACAATCATTAACAAACATTACTTCGTGAGAAGTGGCACTGATAAAAAGCATTTTTTGACTCATTGACACATGAGAACACCTTGCACTTAGAATGAGGTACTGATTCTATGACATAAATAGCACAGTTTTCACATCTCCCACGACTAGCAATAAAATTACTCTATGAGCTCCAAGACATTTGTGTTTCAGTTTCATCTAGAACCGAAAAATCTGTCCTGTCTCCTTTTCGTCTTAAAATAATTGCGAAATGTTTATTGTTATCACTGCTATCTTCAAAATGAATATCTTCAGCTTCTGTAAAGTGAAGGAATTCTGTTGCTGACTGGTATATGGTGTGCTGTAATTTTTCGTTTGTTTGGCCTATAAATTGTTGAGTTCCAATACTTTATGAAAGGGTTTTGCTTCGGAATCACTACTCTCATTTGGTTTACCAACATCAAATGGAAAATCGTAAGGGAGTTATTACAGTATGTCCGACGTTTCAAATTTCTTCCTATCTAGTCAGGCAAAAAACATGAGGCTGTTGACCCGAGGGGCTTGAAAGCAGAATTTTTTTTACACGAAAATGTTCTAGAATCTTCAACAGTTTGTCCTTCTAAACAATGAGAATAAAATGATTTATCAAGGAATGGGGAAAACATGAAGATTGGATTATTACACTAAATACTCAAAATTAAGCACAGAATGACCCCACTTCCAATTACGCGCAACCAAATAGCACGAGGGTTGCACGTGCTCAGATTCAAACTGCTCTGGAGTCACAGATAACATATCTGTGAAAGATCTGTGATGTCTTAATAATGTACCAAACTGCAGTCCTGTCAGGCCTCAGACGAATAGAGAAAATGATACTTTTTTTTACGTCGGTTTCACAAATCCCGCCAGACCTCAAAGGGTATAGAACATATTCGTCAAAACGGCTCTCACTTTTTGTTCCACTATTGGTCCAATGTCGGCATTACGCTCGTTTCATAGGGGTCACTACTCGTACTTAGATGTGATGCGTTTGACATGTATTGTACGTTATTGATTCCATTAGATTTCGAATGTATCTGAAACTTTTGTAATCTAAGCATTAGTAATCTAAAATAATGAACGCCGTACAATATTTATTGAAGACACCACACCAAAGTAGCAAGCGACCATTTGAAAATGTGTTAGGCCTAAACTGGAACAGATTATATTGTCATTTAAATAGTTTTGCATGACTTTTATAAGAAGCTTAAACAAAAAAGGGGTGCATCAATACCATACACTAAATTCTAGATGATTATGCAGCGTCTTACGGAGCAAAAACATACTAGAGAACAAGGATGGAGAACCGTCCGTCGCATAGGAATGAGATAAACAATCTGTTAAAAGCCGATACCGGTATTTTAGTTCTGATTAACCGGTTTTTTTCAGTGTTTGTTTGGTCTCGGTTGCAACAGTTATTTATTTTTTACCAATAAACGGGTAAAAAAAGGAAAACATCAGTCAGTCACAGCGTTAGATCTAATTTTTTTGTTTTAAAATAAACATTTTTCATGAACAAGTAATTTTTATTCGTAAAATTTGCTTTGCTTTGAAATATTGCGTTATAATAGAAAAAGAGGAAACCGATTAGTGCTATTGTAGTAACAATGCCGACAGAAACAAGCAACAATCACCCTAGACCTGGTACAGCGCTGCCAGATAATTATATAACTATTACCATGTCGTCATATGATGATGTGTGTGTAAAACTTGCCCCATCTTGAATGAGAATGAGATTTTCACTCTGCAGCGGAGTGTGCGCTGATATGAAACTTCCTGGCAGATTAAAACTGTGTGCCCGACCGAGACTCGAACTCGGGACCTTTGCCTTTCGCGGGCAAGTGCTCTACCAACTGAGCTACCGAAGCACGACTCACGCCCGGTACTCACAGCTTTACTTCTGCCCCATCTTGTATGTATGGTGGTTTCTTAATGTCGTAGCCGAACACAGCGGTATTACAGTATGGTACTATCCCTAGCCTCGAAATATTTTAAGAAGTGCGGTATCAGTGAACTACAATGCTTCATTTGCTTTAAAAGGTTTTAAAACGAAGGAGCCGGCCGGAGTGGCCGAGCGGTTCTAGGCGCTACAGTCTGGAACCGCTCGACCGCTACGGTCGCAGGTTCGAATCCTGCCTCAGGCGTGGATGTGTGTGATGTCCTTAGGTTAGTTAGGTTTAAGTATTTCCAAGTTCTAAGGGACTGATGACCTCAGATGTTGAGTCCCATAGTGCTCAGAGCCATCTGAACCAAAACGAGGGAGCCACAACGAACCTCCCATATCATACGAGGAGAAAACTTAAAACTTAACAATTCATTCACAATTTACGATAAACACAGAAATTAGCTGGTCTACTGCCTGTGTCTACATAATGTAGCTTTATCTGCTCGTATCCCTTGAAAAAGGTTAAATTAACACGAAAAATAGAGTTGTTCTATCTCCGGCGGAGTTTCAGAAAATTAGAATAGGAGATCACTACTGATTTTTTGTAGTATTCAATCATTTATCACTTTTCGGGAAAAGAAGCGAACGGTGGACTAAGTTTTCTTTTATTTGTCTGTTTAATATAACGTTTTGATTCTGTGTCTCTTCAAACTGAGGAATAAAAAGCAGAAAATCGTTCAATTCAGAAAACGATCATTTTGAGCAGTTTTAACCATCATGTCAAACTGACGTTGAAAAAAACAGAGACATTAAGTTCGGCAGTTCTCTTGGTCTGGAGGAGAACGTTTTATGTCCCAACACCGCGTTTCATCCTCCACATCCTCCTCCTCCTCCTCCTCCTCTGCCATCATCATCATCATCATCATCATCATCATCATCATCATCATCATCAACAACAACTTAATCATTAACAACAATAAGGCGAACACGTACTACTACACCACACGCTCAAATCATCACAGATACCAACACGAGATGGTCGTATTCACGACAGTACACAGTGCGCAAAGGAAAGATGCTCAACAAAGTGCGAATGTAGGTAACCTTCCAGTTTTAGGCACATGACATTAAGAGCACTCCCTGTCACCGATGCCATACAGCTTCATTATCTGCGTATGTGCCATCTCAGCTTCCCTAAACGTTCTATAAGGTGCCGTAGTCTAAGCTTACAGACAACTGTAACTTCAGCTTAGAATTTCAGTTTTTATTTATTCTAACTGTTCTTAAGAAAAAAAGAAAAAAAGTTTGGGAAAGGAGACAGGCAGTGTCCTTTTCAGAGGAACCATCCCGGCATCTGCCTTAAGCGATTTCGGAAAACCACGGAAAATCTAAAGTTGGATGACCAAACAGGATTTTGAACCGTCGTCTTCTCGTTGCGGTAACTTAACTCCTGATGCTGAAACCCACAGGACGGTAATAAATTCACTCTCCCTCACATATACAAGGCGTCCCTTATGACGCAGGAGAAAATCAGGAAAATGGACTGGAAAATTGGCTCCGTCTGATTCTTACCTCCTTCGTCGTCTGAAGGCCCGCCTGCAAGGTAAAACATTTGATAGAAAGACCTTATTTCCTATGTCAAGCGATGGTGTAAAAGTCAATCCCCAGAATTTTACCAAAGCGCATTTACATCATGGAAAGAACGTTGGGCCAGCTGATGGAGGCTACATTGAGTATGCTCAATGTATAGCTAAATGTTCCAAGTATGTTCGCAAAAAATTTGATTCTCCTCCTGCAGAAAATAAAAAAAATTGAAACAACTGTGCAAAACTTTTTGAACGGCCTTTGTATAAACCTGTCTCGCGGGTTAATGCGAGGCCGTGGACAATTATTTAGTATGACTTTCGGGTGTCAGGCCGTCAAAAGCCTGCCAGCACGAACTTCAGTAGCTGCGGATCCCGATGTGTGCCGCCAAAGTGGCGGTACACGCAAATCATGCGCCGCATCTCCCCTCTCAGCGAAGACCTTACGACACCGGCGCCCTCCCCCGTGCTGGCATAAAGGCCGCCGACGACGGCGCTCGGGGGCCACTTCGTCAGCGCAGATCGTCTTCTCAGTCCTACAGATTAGCTCCATGGGACACCGGCTGCCGACGCCACAGTTACTTAGGACTACGAGAACCAGCGCAGCTAAAAAGACAGTTTGCTGTAGAATTGGCAAAAGACTTTAGAGGTTGGAAATGCTTGTTATGTTCTGTATGGCTGCTTCTCAAAAAATACGTAAATTTGTTTGATTACTCAATTATAGCACTGTCTATTGATATTATGTAGTGTGCCCCAGTGGCCTGGGCTATCTGCTGCTTCCTAGTCTATGAATTACTGTTGTGCCCATCTAAGATACACCAGACTTTGTAAGTGAATCAGAGCGGAGGATTAATCCGGGCCCCGAGCGCTGCTCAGAACCGAGAGCCCTTGTATTGCGCTCTTCTGCTTGTTTATTGCGAGGACCAGACAAGCAGTAATACCTCCTACTTTTTTCTCCTTAAATAAAGTTTATCAAGTGAAAAATTTGAACCTGGCGCTATTCCAAAGAGATTCTTCTCCGATTCACTGCAGAAGAAACTTTCTGCGTCAACAGATGCCAGAACTGCAGTTGCCTGCAAAATGGTCGACATCGATATTCGTATTAGACAGCGTTCTGTGATGTAATTCTTGAATACAGAAGGTGAAATGCCCATTCGCATTCACGAAAAACTGAAAAACGTGACCACGATGATGCAACAGTGGATATCAGGACTTTTAGACGATGGGTTCGTTGCTGTAACTGAACACCGTTGGCTGACGAAACGGGAGACAGGCCGTTGAATGCGCTGACGCCGCACAACATTCAGCGAGTCGATGACATCATTCCTGGCGACGGCTGGGAGACAGCAGGAGATTTGCGTCGCACTACTTCCCTCAGTAAAGGCAGTGTGATGACGATTATTCAGCAACTGAGATACTCAAAGCTTTGTACAATTTGCGTACGGCGAATCTTAAGCGAGCACAACAGAGACAAGAAAAACAATTGCCTCCCAACTCTTGGAGCGCTTCTGTTTGGAGGGAGAAGAGTTTCAGGAAAAAACTGACAGGAGAAACTGTGCGCCGACTGGCAGGGAAAGTTACGGTTACAATATTCTGGGATGCAGAGGGTATGAGTACGGTTTTGGAACAGGGATGCACAATAAATTCTATCCAATACTTCGGAAATCTTATGGCACGTCTTCGGCGAGTTCGCGAAACAAAAGATATGGTGGATGTTCTACTTTTGCGTGAGAATGCGAGATCACACGCCAGTTGCCACACCACTTCTATCTATTCGGGCCGTTAAGAAAAACTCATCGTAGGGTTGACTTCGACGACAAGGGGGCCGTGTACACGTCCTAGCGTCAATGGCTTCGGCAGCAGGACTATTCGTTTTACGATAGTGGTAAATCGTGTTAAAAGATGGATTCAAAGTGTGGAAATGAACGGCGGTTATACTGAAAATTGATGAGATAATCATTAATGTTGTGGTTTTCAACCTATGTAGTTCGATTTGAAATTCTTGACAAATAATAATAAATAAATGAAAGAAAGAAAGTAGGAGGTATTACTTTTTGACTGACATTCTTAGTTTTAATGCGGTCGCCGGGCTTAGCCTGGCGCTACGGAAGCACCGATGGCAGACGAAACGAATGTTTCGACTCAGACAGTCGGCAGTTTGAAGAGTTTCCACGACCTCAACTGCACTTTATAAAATCTATGTTATTTATCTAAAACCAGATATTCATTTCCCACTTTCAGTTCGGTACGTCGGCTGTGCTCTTGCGTACACCGGGCCGCAGGCCACGCGTGTTGCCCGCAGAGTCCTCACGTGTGGCTTCTCACTTCCCGGAGCGGCGGGAGATTACAGCAGGCCCGCCTTCCCCTGCTGTAATAGGATAGCCGCCTCCCAGGCCCGCACTAGCCGTTAACTCAATTACCGCCCTCGTCGCACAGAAGCCTGCTCGCTTTCAGGGCAATTTAGCGCCCCCTGAAACTCGAGAAGTAAACACAATTATTTGCGAATTGGCGGCTGCGAAATGCCGGGCTGTTAACGCGCAGGCCTTGGAAAGCTATTCCCGCGGGAGACGTCTGCTCCAACTTATCTCCCCCAGGCAGGTCTCCCATTCAGTAGAGTGAACACTTAGTGATAATGGGCCAGAAAAATGACGGTGATTTTTTAGTTTGTGAACCAGACGGCATTTCAACTCGCTTCTCCTCATAAAAGGGCAGTTGGCCACTTAACCTAAGAGTCAGCTGTGTGAACATTACCACACAAGTTACGCATCCATATAATCTTAATATTTTATACGATACTAAACCGACTGACAGACCTGTGGATGAAGCATGAGGTATTACTCAATAGAGAGAGAACCTTAGAAACAGCCGTAGTGGACTCTAATTTGGTCGAGCGAGTAGGTTCACACACTTTCCACTTCAAAGTAGTAGGCATTGTTACCTCTTAATGCAAGCGCGGAAAGTTACTGCAGGAAAGGTCTTTGTAGGCAGTGGCAACTGCATCCTGTTAACGTTATTAAATTTGTTGACGACGAGGAGGAGGAAGAAATTACAACGCTGAGGAAATATGGGATGGAACGTTCAGATCAAATGTTAAAGTTGAGAAAGTGGAAGATGAGCGGAGTGGGATTCAAGTACCCAAAAATAATGTCCACACAGTAATATTCCACTGACGATATGTATAAATGTTTTATTAGGCATAAATCTGTGATATACCAATACAGGAAATACAAAATTTGGGAAAAATCTCTCAGGTTTCCTCGACGCAACTGATTAATGATATACACCGACGGAAAAAAATTGCAACACCAAAAAATAATTAGTGTTGAGTACTGAAATTTCGGGAATACATTTGTCTAGGTAATGTAATTACGTGATTAACATGGCAAGACGACAGGTTATTCAAAGTGTGAGATAAGCCATTGCAAATGTTAAATGCTGGTACGTTAATAACCGGTATAACAGCCAGAATGTTGAATGCAAGCACGCAAACGAGTATGCATTGCGTTCTACAGGTGCCTAATGTCAGTCTGCGGGATGGATTTTCACGCCTGTTGCACTTGCTCGGTCAATACAGAGCCGGTTATTACTGGTAATGGATGATGCACGAGTCGTAGTCCGATGATGTCCCATATATTCTCTACTGCAGACGGATCTGATGATGGAGTAGGCAAACGCACCATGTGTTAACCTGTTGGAAAATATACCTGGAATGCTGTTCATGAATGGCAGCACAATATTTTATCAGCAGATTGACGTACAAATTTGCAGTAAGGGTATTGGGATAACCGCCATAGCGCTTCGGCTGTCATACGAAATTGCAACCCAGACCATTACTCCCGGTGGAGGTCCAGTGTGTGTAATACGCAGACAGGTTGCGTGCAGGTCTTCAACTGACTCTTCCTAACCAACACACGGCCATCACTGGCACCGAGGCAGAATTAGCTTTCATCAGGAAATACAACACTCTTCCAACTTTCCCTCCAATGAGCTCTCGTTTGACACCAGTGTGTTCACTCTACTGAATGGGAGACCTGCCTGGGGGGAGATAAGTTGGAGCAGACGTCTCCCGCGGAAATAGCTTTCCAAGGCCTGCGCGTTAACGGCCCGGCATTTCGCAGCCGCCAACTTCTGCTGCAGTTGCAATTCGATGCGACAGGCAGAACTACTTTTCATCAGGAAATACAACAGACTTCCAACTTTCCCTCCAATGAGCTCTCGTTTGACACCAGAGATATCGCAAATGGTGGTGGTTTGGGGTCAGTGGAAAGCACGCGTCTGCCTCGAAACTGTCCTTGAAATAATCGATTTGTAGCAGATCGTTGCGTCACTGTGGTGCTAATTTGTTCTCAAATTTCAGCTGCAGTTGCAATACGATGCGACAGAGCAATACGCTGAACACGACGGGCTTCCATCTCGGTACTGCCACGTGGTCCTCCGACGCCTGGTCTTCTTTCTACTGTACATTCTCGTGACCACCGCTGCCAGCAACCATGTGCAGTGACTACATTCCCGCCAAATATTTCTGCAATATGTAGCTTCTCGTACGCCTGCTACAACACCTCGTTCAAACTCAGTGATGTGTCGATATTGGCGTCCTTTGTCGCCGTAAAGGCATTCTTGACGAACACCAACTCAGCACGTTACGTCGTCTGATGAAATAAACCTGGTTTGCATACTCATAGGCGCACTACTAGCGCCACTCATATGCGACTGGCGCGAAATCTGAACAGACATCTTTCAGATGCAGAAACGAGGCTACCAACTGTCGCTATGTCGCAAAACTCCTCCTTGGTGTTGCGATTGTTTTCCGTCAGTGTTGTACAGGGTGTCCAGTTGAGTTGTTGCCATATTATGCAAAACATTTCGACTACCGACCTAGCCGTATTCATCGGGTGGTGCGACAGGTACTGTTGTACGTACTTGCTGCCTGGACTCCAGCAAGACAAATCCTGATGGCCTCGCGCAGTTATTTATTGCTGATTGTGTGTTCGACTCCCGCCGCCCTCTGTACCCTTTGATGATGCTCCTACGTTTTTCAGCGTCCGCACTGAAATTCTGCGAAATGTACATTCTCTCTTCATTTCCCTGCTCTGGTGGATGTGATGGTCGACGAGAGCCAAGCCTTGTGGTACATACGCGGAGCAGAGACTAATGGTGAATCATTCTAGCGACAATGCAGGCCACAAATGAGGACATCCACTGATATATGCGACTTTCCCTCAAAGGGCAAATTGTTATGGTCCGACGCCTGGGAACAAGTATATTGGAAACGGCGAAGCTGGTAGGCTGTTCGCATGCCTTTGTCATGAGCGTCTACGAAAAGTCGTTGAAGAACGGAGAATCCAACAGCTTAACAAGATGTTGAAAGTCCACGTCACTTCGCAGAACGTAGAAGCTGGACAGTGGATTGCCCGCTCTGTAAAGCAAGATAGGCGGAAGGCAATCTGTGGCAGATCTGACGACAGTCTACAATGCTGGTGTAGGCTCAAGTGCTTCGGAGCACACCATTCAGCGCACACTGTTGGACAAGGGGCACCGCAGTTGACGTCCCCATACGTGTTCTCATGTTAACCTACGACGTCATCTCATACGATTGCAACGAGCAGAGGATCATCAAAACTGGTCTGTAGATCATTGAAAACGTGTTGTCTCTTCGAATGAACCAAATTACTTGTTACATCTAGTCGATGGTCGTGTACCGATACGCAACATTCACTGCGCCACGGACGCAAACCGGTGTAGGCATTACAAGCTATGGAACCTGTGGTAGTAACCTAAGACAAAATGATACCTATGGACTACGTGAACATTACTGTGGACGCCCTGCATCCCTTCATCTTCGCTGTGTTCCCCGAGGGAAATGGCATCTTCCAGCCGGATAACTGCCTGTATCACAAGGCCAGAAGAGCACCATAGTAAACTCACGTTGATGCCTTGTCCACCAAATTCGCCTAGTCTGTAGTCGATGGAACACTTTTGGGACGCTATCGACTATCAGTTCCGCGCTTACAAACCATCGGCCCGCAGTTTAATTGCGTGGCCTGTGCGTAGACTTCTGGTGCCACATACTTCTGGAAATCTACCAGATACTTGTCGAATCCATGCCACCCACAAACGTTGCTGTATTGCGCTGTTAAGTGGATGGTGATAATGTCTTGGCTGAGTACGTAAAACTTATAAATACAAATGTTACATCAACATTACAGCGCGACTGCTCTTGATACTGGCCAATAACCAACTCAGGTTAACTTTAAGTATGTGGTAAGCGCACAGAAATTGCCATTGAATGTTAACTGCATTTAAACGTATGCACTGTTAATATATTCAGATCTGAAAATGTAAAGAAAAATTATGTCATGTAAATAATCCGTATTGCTAAAAAAGATTTTCTAAGCTGCGGATTTGATTTGTCATAAATGGTAAGCAATATGTCAAATTCGAAGGAAGCAAACTTAACGTTTTCATTCGAAAGACATTATAGTGGAATAGAAAACTACCAAAGGAAAAAAAAACACACACATACAATGACTTTACCATCAATTCGAATAAATATGAATTGTGTTCTTCAAAAACTTCCTTGAACTTTCGTATCGAAGGTAGCAATTACCTGTAAACAGAGTTCACAGCCTTCTTTTAAAAAATCATATATTTCAGCCTCAGGTCACTCAAATGGGATAATTGTCGGTTTAGACTTATTACCAATTCAACGTTTCAGTTGACTAGTTTCCTATATAACGTATTCAAATCAAGTCATTACCACTTGGTAATCGGACTAAACCGGTAACGATACCATTTGAGCGACTGAAGCTGCAATGTATAATAAAAACAAAAATACAAGACGGTTTCTGCGTCACCACAAGGCACTATGCGTTGTCTGTTTATGAACGGACTATTACATATTCAAAGAAAGAGAACGTGTTCACTATGTCCCAACCCTTAACATTGTATACAACTCTCTACGTAAAAACTGCAACACCGCGAAGGAAGTATGCAAATAAGATCAAACATTACCGATATCCAAAGCAGTATTTCACATGTGCGCGATTGGAATTACAAAACGGTTGCGCGCGCGCAGGTTAAACCCGTTGAGCGTCCCATCATTGGTCGGCAGACTGGTAAGTATTGCGAGCACACACGTCCATATATCGTAAAACAGACTGTGCTGTTTTATGATATATGGACATGTGTGCTCGCACTACTTCGCAGCGTTACGAATGTATATAACAGCAAATGACAACGACGTATAAATGTGTCAGCTTGTATAAAGTAGACATGGTTTCAAGCCAAAACATCTGCACTTTATAATGGCCTAAGGCCGAAATTGCAATTGTGGAAATAAAAAGTTTAACAGTCACTGGCGTAAACATGATGTCTTTCAAGCTATTAATAATTGTTACCCCCTGATATGAAAATTAAAATGTGTTTCTTTCAATGGTGAATTCTTTTTTCTCTTCCGCATGTCCACAAAGTATCGTTGTCGTAAGATCAGTCATTTTTCATGGGGGCGAGGGCTCTCCTGTATGGCCCACGCAAGTAGCACAACTCTATCTAAATTTTAATTTAAATCTTAAAACCGCCACACGCCTTAGGATAACAGACACGCTATTCTCTGACGCCAAACTTTTCAAGTTGCTTGTGTAGAGCGTAGGTGGTGGTGTAGGAGGATAACGCTGCAATCCCGTGACAGTAAATGGAAATTAACGATCAAATAAAAAAAAAATAATGTTTGACTACTTGTTATTTTACATGGTATTAGGTCCTTGTATACATATACACTTTAAGGGATAGTGTTGGAATTGAGTTTACCATTTATTATTTGCAATGATAGGAACTTTATTGGATCACATGTTTTGTAGGTTTGAAGGAAAAGATGATTAACATAGTACTGAAAAAAAAATCGTGCTACATGAGACAAGGGGATGTTCCCCAGTCACAAAATAGGCAGCGCGAACGGAAAGCACTAGTCCGCATACATCTGCGTCGCGTAGACGGCGGACGCTATCTGCGAACGAAGACAATAAAACTGTTTTTCGAGCAGGTCCATTCCACCATAACATTCTTCAAGCTAAGAGCGCTCTCCTGAATTTGGTAAACGTCGTCAAAGAGAAAGAGCCGACGGCAGCAGGCGTGCTGCAGATTTCTATCTTGAGGGACCGGACCCCAGAGTCCTTGTGAAACCGTGTGGCAGACAGGGCCGAGCAGGACATACACAGAAAGAAAGATCCTTCATCATTTAGCTACAATATAGCAGGTCAGCAACTGTAAGCAGTTAATTCCATAAATTATCTGGGAGTAGGCATTAGGAGTGATTTAAAATGGAATGACCATATAAAATTAATCGTCGGTAAAGCAGATGCCAGACTGAGATACACTGGAAGAATCCTAAGGAAATGCAGTCCGACAACAAAGGAAGTAGTTTACAGTACACTTGTTCGCCTACTGTTTGAATACTGCTCACCGGTGTGGGATCCGTACCAGATAGGGTTGATAGAAGAGATAGAGAAGATCCAACGGAGAGCAGCGCGTTTCGTTACAGGATCATTTATTAATCGCGAAAGCGTTACGGAGATGATAGATTAAACTCCAGTGGAAGACTCTGCAAGAGAGGCGCTCAGTACGGGCTTTTGTTGAAGTTTCGAGAACATACCTTCACCGAGGAGCCAAGCAGTATATTCCTCCCTCCTACGTATATCTCCCGAAGAGACCATGAGGATAACATCAGAGACATTAGAGCCCACACAGAGGCATACCGGCAATCTTTCTTTCCACGAACAATACGCGACTGGAATAGAAGGGAGAACCGATAGAGGTACTGACGGTACCCTCCGCCACACACCGTCAGGTGGCTTGCAGAGTATGGATGTAGATGTAGACACTTGCACCACAGGACGGAGGCTCCACTTCGTAACAGTTTTTCAAACAGTAATGATATAATGCGTCTGCGAAACAAGAGCTGACACAAATAACAATAGCTCGAAAATGAACATATTTGGAGCTACGGCCATAAAACGACAGCCAATCTGCAACGAGTGCATGCATTTAAACTGATTCGTTCCAGCTCATACACGTTTTACCAAAGGGTGCTGTTAGTAATTAAATTCGCTGGAGTTAATTATTTCAGCTGAACAGCTGAAGGTAAGTACGCTTTAATTTCCAATCCATGGCTGGTTGCATAAGACGCCGATTTTCTCTCATGTATACTGGGGAAAGCTAGACTATTAAATCAATTACGCTGGAAGTATCGTAATGCCATTACTATAATAAATTGCACTGCAGAAACAGTTCTGCAGTGAGACAGTCGACATGTGGTATCGTGATGTATAATATTAGTAATAATTGAGTCCACAGGCATCATGTTTTAAATTTTGCTTGTGAACATAGAGCATGAATGAACTTTTATGCTAACAAGTAGAATATGTCAGTGGTGAATAGAAAGAAGGAAATTAAATTTTAAACCTAACTTTTTTCTCAAATAACATTTTTTTCTTTACAGAAAATACCCGAAGTTGTTGCCTCAAACATCGCTATGGAGTTGACATCACTGAAGAAATGAATGGCTTTGTGTCACAGAACAAACACAGTAGTAGCTTAGTCGGTCAAAACTGCATCGCTGGTCACGCCCAAACATATTCGCTATCCAGACAAATTTTCGGTATATCAGTGAGATGTCTAACCTATTCATATGCTCTCTACTACAATCAGTGTTTACTTATTGTATGTGCAACTGAATACTGTGCATGACCATGTATAACCTGAATATGTGCACTACGAGGATTTGCCGAGGATACCACGATGCAGTGCCCTGTAACCAAAACGTTAACAACCTCTTCCTTTCATAAACCTCTCGGCACCAACATATTTCCGTCATTTCCCCCAGCACCATGACCGCAGCGTCTAGTTGCAAATGGTCCACAGAAAGTTCTTCATCGAACAATGAGCTTGCAGTGGTTTGAAAACTAGTCGAGGCACAGAAAATAAACTGTATCAAAAATAAAAAAAAAACGACTGGTTGCATATTTGTACCCAAATAAATCGTCAACACCAGAGAAATTTCTGCCGCAGCCCCATAAAGGAAACTTTTGGTCGATCCGAGTTCCCCTACCCTGCATATTGTTCGCTTACTTGCTGAACTACCTACTGTAGCTGCGATCCTCACACGGCATAAACCAGCTCCTCCTTCTTCTTTAATTGTGAAACTTAAGTCTTAAACTCTGAGATATGATAGATAATAAACAATTATCGATTTGCTGCCACAGCAGTATCTGCAGATTTGTAAGACAATGTCAAACAGATCAGATATCTACAATAACTTAATGCTAAACATGACATTTCGAGCGTTCTGGAATTAAGGCTAATGACGAGCAATCAAAAACAAGAGACGCGTCCCCAGAGGGACAGAGGAGTTCCATCAAAGTACCAAATTCTCAAAATTTCCGTTAGAAGAAAAGTTTGGGAACCCCTGCTGTACAGGTTTTCAGCATGCAAGCCATTGGAAAATTGCGGTACACAAAATGGAAACCAAACGTCGTCGCCTTTGGCACAATTGTTTCATTAATCTCCATTGCAGGATGTAATTTTGGTGTATTTTACTTCTGATGAAGGTGTATTTAGATATACCGAAACCGTGGTCAAGAATTTTAATAAATCTTTATCCTGCAACTGTTTTGGCTGTCATCATGTACCGTGTAAAATAAAAATATCAGCATTCGATACTGTCAATTTGCTATCGATATATTAAGAATAAAATAGTGTCTCCGATAAATATCTGCATATTTTGGAAAAATTATCTGTAGTCGATATTTTAACAAAAGACCTAATTTCAACCCTTCTGAAGTTACCCAAGTTGACTATTGGTGATGCGATTGTGAAGAACAAACGGCAAACCAAGACCAGGTAGACCTCATATACCGACGGACAGGGACTGTCGAGCATTGTGGAAGGTGGTTGAAAAAAAAAAAAAAAACCGCACGAAATCAACGGAAAGAACCACTCTTGAGTTTCGAAGTACGTTCCAGATGGTACAGTGACTGTGCGTAGGGTGTTGTTGTTGTTGTTGTTGTTGTTGTTGTTGTTGTTGTGGTCTTCAGTCCTGAGACTGGTTTGATGCAGCTCTCCATGCTACTCTATCCTGTGCAAGCTTCTTCATCTCCCAGTACCTACTGCAACCTACATCCTTCTGAATCTGCTTAGTGTATTCATCTCTTGGTCTCCCCCTACGATTTTCACCCTCCACGCTGCCCTCCAATACTAAATTGGTGATCCCTTGATGCCTCAGAACATGTCCTACCAACCGATCCCTTCTTCTGGTCAAGTTGTGCCACAAACTCCTCTTCTCCCCAATCCTATTCAGTACCTCCTCATTAGTTATGTCATCTACCCATCTAATCTTCAGCATTCTTCTGTAGCACCACATTTCGAAAGCTTCTATTCTCTTCTTGTCCAAACTATTTACCGTCCATGTTTCACTTCCATACATGGCTACACTCCATACAAATACTTTCAGAAAAGACTTCCTGACACTTAAATCTATATTCGATGTTAACAAATTTCTCTTCTTCAGAAACGCTTTCCTTGCCATTGCCAGTCTACATTTTATATCCTCTCTACTTCGACCATCATCAGTTATTTTGCTCCCCAAATAGCAAAACTCCTTTTCTACTTTAAGTGTCTCATTTCCTAATCTAATACCCTCAACATCACCCGACTTAATTCGACTACATTCCATTATCCTCGTTTTGCTTTTGTTGATGTTCATCTTATATCCTCCCTTCAAGACACCATCCATTCCGTTCAACTGCTCTTCCAAGTCCTTTGCTGTCTCTGACAGAATTACAATGTCATCGGCGAACCTCAAAGTTTTTACTTCTTCTCCATGAATTTTAACCTACTCCGAATTTTTCTTTTGTTTCCTTTACTGCTTGCTCAATATACAGATTGAATAACATCGGGGAGAGGCTACAACCCTGTCTCACTCCTTTCCCAACCACTGCTTCCCTTTCATGCCCCTCGACTCTTATAACTGCCATTTGGTTTCTGTACAAATTGTAAATAGCCTTTCGCTCCCTGTATTTTACCCCTGCCACCTTTAGAATTTGAAAGAGAGTATTCCAGTCAACATTGTCAAAAGCTTTCTCTAAGTCTACAAATGCTAGAAACGTAGGTTTGCCTTTCCTTAATCTTTCTTCTAAGATAAGTCGTAAGGTCAGTATTGCCTCACGTGTTCCAGTATTTCTACGGAATCCAAACTGATCTTCCCCGAGGTCGGCATCTACTAGTTTTTCCATTCGTCTGTAAAGAATTCGTGTTAGTATTTTGCAGCTGTGGCTTATTAAACTGATTGTTCGGTAATTCTCGCATCTGTCAACACCTGCTTTCTTTGGGATTGGAATTATTATATTCTTCTTGAAGTCTGAGGGTATTTCGCCTGTTTCATACATCTTGCTCACCAGATGGTAGAGTTTTGTCAGGACTGGCTCTCCCAAGGCCGTCAGTAGTTCCAATGGAATGTTGTCTACTCCGGGGGCCTTGTTTCGACTCAGGTCTTTCAGTGCTCTGTCAAACTCTTCACGCAGTATCGTATCTCCCATTTCATCTTCATCTACATCCTCTTCCATTTCCATAATATTGTCCTCAAGTACTTCGCCCTTGTATAGACCCTCTATATACTCCTTCCACCTTTCTGCTTTCCCTTCTTTGCTTAGAACTGGGTTTCCATCTGAGCTCTTGATGTTCATACAAGTGGTTCTCTTATCTCCAAAGGTCTCTTTAATTTTCCTGTAGGCAGTATCTATCTTACCCCTAGTGATATAAGCCTCTACATCCTTACATTTGTCCTCTAGCCATCCCTGCTTAGCCATTTTGCACTTCCTGTCGATCTCATTTTTGAGACGTTTGTATTCCTTTTTGCCTGCTTCATTTACTGCATTTTTATATTTTCTTCTTTCATCAATTAAATTCAATATTTCTTCTGTTACCCAAGGATTTCTACTAGCCCTCGTCGTTTTACCTACTTGACCCTCTGCTGCCTTCACTACTTCATCCCTCAAAGCTACCCATTCTTCTTCTACTGTATTTCTTTCCCCCATTCCTGTCAATTGTTCCCTTATGCTCTCCCTGAAACACTGTACAACCTCTGGTTCTTTCAGTTTAGCCAGGTCCCATCTCCTTAAATTCCCACCTTTTTGCAGTTTCTTCAGTTTTAATCTACAGGCCATAACCAATAGATTGTGGTCAGAGTCCACATCTGCCCCTGGAAATGTCTTACAATTTAAAACCTGGTTCCTAAATCTCTGTCTTACCATTATATAATCTATCTGATACCTTTTAGTATCTCCAGGGTTCTTCCATGTATACAACCTTCTATCATGATTCTTAAACCAAGTGTTAGCTATGATTAAGTTGTGCTCTGTGCAAAATTCTACCAGGCGGCTTCCTCTTTCATTTCTTAGCCCCAATCCATAGTCACCTACTACGTTTCCTTCTCTCCCTTTTCCTACACTCGAATTCCAATCACCCATGACTATTAAATTTTCGTCTCCCTTCACTATCTGAATAATTTCTTTTATTTCATCATACATTTCTTCAATTTCTTCGTCATCTGCAGAGCTAGTTGGCATATAAACTTGTACTACTGTAGTAGGTGTAGGCTTCGTATCTATCTTGGCCACAATAATGCGTTCACTATGCTGTTTGTAGTAGCTTACCCGCGTTCCTATTTTCCTATTCTTTATTAAACCTACTCCTCCATTACCCCTATTTGACTTTGTGTTTACAACCCTGTATTCACCTGACCAGAAGTCTTGTTCCTCCTGCCTCCGAACTTCACTAATTCCCACTATATCTAACTTTAACCTATCCATTTCCCTTTTCAAATTTTCTAACCTACCTGCCCGATTAAGGGACCTGACATTCCACGCTCCGATTCGTAGAACGCCAGTTTTCTTTCTCCTGATAACGACATCCTCTTGAGTAGTCCCCGCCCGGAGATCCGAATGGGGGACTATTTTACCTCCGGAATATTTTACCCAAGAGGACGCCATCATCATTTAATCATACAGTAAAGCTGCATGCCCTCGGGAAAAATTACGGCCGTAGTTTCCCCTTGCTTTCAGCCGTTCGCAGTACCAGCACAGCAAGGCCGTTTTGGTTATTGTTACAAGGCCAGATCAGTCAATCATCCAGACTGTTGCCCTTGCAACTACTGAAAAGGCTGCTGCCCCTCTTCAGGAACCACACGTTTGTCTGGCCTCTCAACAGATACCCCTCCGTTGTGGTTGTACCTACGGTACGGCTATCTGTATCGCTGAGGCACGCAAGCCTCCCCACCAACGGCAAAGTCCATGGTTCATGGGGGGGGGGGGGGGGGGGGCGTAGGGTGTTAGGAAGTATTAAATACAATGGTTCAGCAGCTTCTCATACGACATTCATTTCTGTTGTCAAAGCTAAGCAACGCTTGATGTGGTGTAAACAGGAAAGCAACTAGGTAGTGGATGACTGGAAACGACTGATTTGGAGTGATTAATCACACCACATATTATGACAGCACGACGGACTGGTTTTGGATTGGTGGATGACTGCAGAACGTTACCTGCCATCATGTGTAGTACCAATTGCAAAATGTGGAGGAGGTGGTGTTGCGATATGTCTTTTTTTTCCGTGGTTAGGGTGTGGTCCCCTTAATGCGCGTAGGAAAACGCTAAACGCAAAAGGATATTAACAAATTTTCAGCTTTGTGTACAGCGTTCATTAGAGAAATAGTTCGTAGTCGATGATTATCAGGGTGACAACGCACCCTGTCATAATGCGGTATCTATGAGGCAATAATTTGTGAAAAATAACATTTCTGAGATGGACTAGCCTGCTCAGACTAATGATATGGGCCCAGTGGGTCACCTCTAGGACAGGTTAGATTGTTAGAACGTCGACTTCGCTCCAGACCACAGCGTCCTATATCTCTGCGTTCTTTGGTTTCGGCTCATGAGGAATAAAGGGGCGCCATGCCTCCACAGACATTCAGACACCTCATTCATTGTTTCCCCAGCAGTCCAAGGCAACAGACGAACGTGGATGATCCCATAGTATACATGAACTATGTGGGACATGTCCAATATCCTTGTAACTGTGAATCAGCGGACGAATAAATCTTCTACAACAATAACTACTACTAGTAGTAGTAGTAAGTAGTACTGTGACTGGGCAGTGTAAGTGCCGGAGGAGCACTCTTTATGCGAGTTGAAGGAGCGGCCGGCAGGTGGATGCGATGCGCCATAAACTGCGCCGTAGCCTTGAGAAGCCAATAGCCCTCGGGTTGAGTGCTCTGTATCTGTTTACGCACGTGTCCCAAACAAGTATGTATGCAGACGAGGGAAGCGGCATGCGCGAGCGGCGTGTTCCCGCCCCGGGGTCGCCCGGCATCTGCGCAGCAGCGAGCGCGCCGACGTGTCAAGGCCGGCAAAAGCAGCTGCCTCGCCAAGTGATTGTGGCGTGAGTCACACTGCGATGTCTACTAACTGCATTCTCAGTTGAAAATAAAAAAATGCCCTATACAGTCACACTAATCACACAATATTTCCCACTAAGATGTTTGGAGCATCATACGTCCATCATCAACTGGATTTCATATCATTAAATAACGCATGGACGTAATGTTTGTGCTAGCTTGTGGGTAACCTGTCGCGCTGACCTACGAAGTAATTAGTACCATTTACAGCTACCGATTTATGACACCAGAATTGTTTTAAAAAACGGAACTACATACTTTTTTCTGTCGCATTAGAAAGAGCAAAATGGTTCAAATGGCTCTGAGCACTATGGGACTTAACTTCTGAGATCATCAGCCCCTAGAACTTAGAACTACTTAAACCTAACTAACCTAAGGACATCACACACATCCATGCCCGAGGCAGGATTCGAACCTGCGACCGTAGCGGTCGCGCGGTTCCAGACTGTAGAAAGAGCAACCGAAGATGACTTCAACGACGTAACATGTGTGAACCTTGATCAAGCATTTACAATGTAACAGCTCCGCAAAACTCTGTCCCATAGTGGTGGGACAAGAGACTGGTTTTCAACAACATTGGCCAGGCGATTGTTTTTCGTTCCGTGGTTTTTTTTTTTCAGTCGAATGAGGCAGCCGAATGTAACTAGTCTCTGCGGCCACGTCAGCTGTAAGACTCTTTGTAAACCACTCTTCGGTTTTGGGTAGTTTCACTATTGCGATATACAAGTCTCAGAGGGTTTCCGCATTTACATGAATATTTTCTGAGTTTCAGTCACCACACTTGTAAGATGGCTTTTTTATGCAGTTATTGGATGTGTTAATATTTGTAGAGGAAAATGATATATTTGAAGAATTGTTGTTAGAGAAACAGTTGTTAGGCAACAGTATCTGTGTCTGCTATGGCAGCAGCACTGTGGAGTCGTAGAATTCTTGACAGTAGTGGATAGCTGCGGTGTGCAGCAGGCGGGGATTCGTTGATTGTACCGTGTAATGCATGGACACACTTTCGGAGCCATGTGAGTTGCAGATCTATTACGAGGAGGAATGACGCCTCAGAACAGTGGCTTGATATCATACGGACATAGAAAAGATTTTGAAATGAAGAGCAAGATATTACTCGATTAGGTAAAATGCTTATCTTTATTTTTGTAGACGTGTATTGTTGGTCCACTTCACCCTAGTCACAGTCGGCTTTTTGATAATTATTCCATTAATTACTTTTCTGAGTTAATTTACTGTACCATGAAAGTTATTATATTACATCAATTTTCACATTAGAGCTTACAATTGTTTTCTTTGATAGGTTCCTTCTTAACTGAAACTTCAGTACTTAAAGGTTGAGTCATGTGTTTCATTGGCATTCTGTAACAAGATTATGAACCTACTTTCCCTGGACCAACTGTAGTTAGTTTTTAGCAGTATTTTTTTAGCTGTTGTGGAGCCTTGCTGTGTTGCTGTTTCTGCCAATGCTTCATTGCAGGTGAAATTCATAATAAAAAATACGGTCTACATGAAACGGGATGAAAGGTAGGAAACAATAGTAAAATAGTACGAAGAGGATAGTGGGCTCAGGGCTTGTTTGAAAGCTGTCTCCTAACTACGAAACTTGACTAAGTTTATCAGGAGGTGTATATAGACAGCCGACCGCTGTGGCCGAGCGGTTCTAGGCGCTTCAGTCCGGAACTGTGCTGCTGCTACGGTCGCAGGTTCGAATCCTGCCTCGGGCATGGATGTGTGTGATGTCCTTAGGTTAGTTAGGTTTAATTAGTTCTAAGTTCTAGGGGACTGATGACCTCAGATGTTAAGTCCCATAGTACTTGGAGCCATTTGAACCATTTTTTGTATATAGACAGGAAAATGTACAAAATATACACATCAACTTAAAAAAAATCAGGAAAGATACACTGATGATGCTTATAAGCTGATTTTAACCGGCCTAAGCCTGGATAAAGTGTATTGAAAAACTGATTATTTTCAAAAATCTGGCTCAATTCTATGGTCGGCCATATCGAATTCGGTTTTCCATAATTTCTCGATCATTCCAGGCAAATGCTGGGATGGTTCCCTAAGGAGGCTACGGTTGCCTTCTCCCCCTCCTACAACCACAAATCCGAGCGGAAGCTACACTGCTCAGCCAAACATTATGACCACCGACCTACCATCGATATAAACCCGTCCTGGCGATAACAGCGTCACCTGGCCCGTAATGACTGCTAGTCAGACACACGCAAGCTGCATGCAGTATCAGTGAGCGTGATGCCCGATGTTGAATGGGGGAGGCGCGTGATCTATCTAAGTTTGACTGAAGACAGATTGTGACGACCCGCATGCTCAACACGAGCATTTCACACACTGCACAACCTGTCTGGTGTTCGAGGAGTACTGCGGTGAATGCCTTCTACATGTGGCGAGAGCAAGGTGAGACAACGTCCAGACGTCGTGGGGTTGAGCGGCCACCCCTCACTACAAATGTCGGACGTCGTAGGCTGAGCAGACTGGTAAAACAGGAAAGGTGGTGAACTGCGGCGGAACTAACATTAGACTTAAATGCTGGGCAGAGTACAAGTGTTGGTGTTTGGCTCGTGGGGCGCCAACTGCGCGGTCATCAGCGCCCGTACAAAGTCCCAATCTTTACACAGTCCAATTTTAGCCACTTTCACGAATGATGATGAAATGATGAGGACAACACAAACACCCAGTCCCCGGGCAGAGAAAATCCCCCACCCGGCCGGGAATCGAATCCGTATCCCCGTGATGCACAGGTAGTAACGCTAGCCACTAGAGCGCGAGCTGCGGGCGGAGTACAAGTGTGTCCGAACACACAGTGCACCGAGCACACGACGGGCCTCCGCAGCTGACGACCAATGCATGTGCCGATGTTAACACCACAAAATGGGCACGTGACCATCGTCACTGGACGTTGGCGCAGTGGCAAAGCATTGCATAGTCTGATGAATCCAGATATCTTCCTCATCATGTCGATGGGAGGGCGTGAATCCGTTGTCTTATGGGGGAACAGCGCCTTGACACTTATACTGCGGGAAGGAGACAAACTGGCGGGGCCTCCATTATGCTCTGGGGAACATTCACGTGGACACCGATGGGTCCAGTGGAGCTCGCGCAAGGCACCATGACGGCCAAGGAGTATCGTACACTGGATGCAGACCACCCACACCCCTTCATGACGATCATGTTCCCCGACGGCAGTGGTATTTGTCAACAAGATAATGCGCTATGTCAAAAGACCAGCAATGTGATGGCGTGGTCCCAGAAACACAGTGGCGAGATCCAATTGTTGTGCTGGCTCCTCAACTCGCCAGATCTGAACCCAATCGAACAAATGTGGGATGTGACTGAACGTGGCGTCAGAACTCATCGCTCCCTTCCTCGGAATTTACGGGAACTAGGTGACGTGTGTGCAGATGTGGTGCCAACTCGCTCCAGCGACCTACCAAGACCTCATTGCTTCCACGCCACGACCAGTCGCAGCTGTTAATCCGTGCCATACCGGCTATTAGGTAGGTGGTCAAAATATTCTGGCTGATGAATGTAAATCTCTAATGATAACAAGTCAGTGCGACGTAAAACATCAAACGCAAAATTTGTTTTCGCTATGTTGTTAATGACGATGAATGAAGGGATAATGAGCTAAAATGAAACATATCGGTGGAATGTAAACTTTGTTTCTGTGGGTGCACTTGCCATTCACTTTATAGTGTTTCTAGACACATACACACATTCTATTGACGTGAAGATAAGACTCATGAGATGTTTAAACGTTATTGAATGTCTTGGCGGTATTTGCTGTGATCAATTTCGAATTTGTACAGAACTGTGCCGGGAATTCCCTACTTGGTTTCCTACACATCCAATATTTTTTCTGATTCAGACTGACGTTTACACAGTGGCGTAGCAAGGTAGTTTGTTACTCGATGTTGAGTTTTGATTTGTCACCCCCCACTCCACAAACGCACAAACACAACTTTGCAGCCTCACAAAAGCGTAAGTAAAACATTTGTGTTTAAGAGTTTTTCATATTCGCGATTAAATAATCTAAGTATAATGTTAATTACTTCGCAAACAGTTTTTATTGTTAAGGAAGCCAGACAGGTAATCGAAGATCTCCTTAGTGACAGGTGACTAGCATGTAGCTCAGAATTTCTTCCTTCTTTTTCAGCTGCACATTTTGAAATTGCCACATCAATGTCGATATCTTTAGCTAGCCCATTTTTATCGTGTAGATGCTCAATTAGACAGCCGTGCTTGACTCATAGTGCATCCAAGATAATTCTTAATTAATTTGACTTATGAAAAAAAAGAATTCCCTTGCATATAGCTATGGAAAAACACAAAGTTAAGAAAAATCTTAACGCCAAAATAACGTTGGGTACGGAATCGGGAATAACTGTCAACTGATTTTTGTATAATCGTGGGAAGTTTCGTTTCTGAAGTTGTAACCAAATGACTAGGATCTGAGACAGCATCTGATTTATGTTTCATGGTTTAGTAGCGTGTATCGATTTCTTGTAGAAAGTTGTCGACGCACCCTTAAAAATGCCCTTCTCGTTCACAGCGTGCTGTATAGTATGGCATAAAAATGCGAGCTCATAAACCTCTAGGAAGCGTCCGTCAGCTCTTGACCGTGCCAAGCAAGGCAATTAGCGGACCCTTCCTCGACCCTTCCTGGGCGGAAATTTCACTGGGTGAAAATTTCAGTGGGCGTAGTTTCCAGTACACCAGACTAGATTAATTACAGCACGCACATCGGCATTTAAACAGCCATTCTTCTCACGCTCCACACAGGAATGGAATGGGGAAAAAATGTCCTGATAACTGACCGAATGGGACGTACCCTCTGTCATGCACTTCACGGCGGTTTGGAGGATGTGGATGTAGATGCAGACTTTTTCGTCTTTTTCGGTTACACTTGAGTCTTGACTAGAGATGACAACTTTTTTCAGAGACAAATAATGTAGACTATCTTATTTCAAGCAGGGGGGAATAAAAAGTATATTTCCAGAAATTAGATATCTTCAAACCATACATAACTGTATTTATTTACTTTAACAAGATTTTTTCGCACTGACAGCATTAAATATATATTTTTGGTTGTTTTAAAAGGTTAATAACTCGCGCTACATTATAAATTTATGTTCCAATAAATGAACAAATATTTTATTTACATTTATTGATAGGTTGTCGCTTTCTTCCCACTGGTGTATATCCATCACTGATAATTCTCTTTCCGTAAAGGCTCAGGTGCCATGATCAGAAATCATATACGATTAATTTTTCAACTGTTTAGTGACTTCATCACTTGTTTTTAAGCATTTAAGCTTATACTGTCACTCGTCATACTTTTCTTGCCCGAGAAGTATTAATCGTCATTAGTTAATAATCATTTCCGCAGATACGGTATATTGCATTGACTTTATTTTGATGATCACTTTTAATCCACTCCTATTATTTCTTCCATTTCCATGCCACCGCGTGTTTCGGCATTTTGGGCCAGACACGAAATTCCCTATTAAGTAAACGCCTATTCATAAACGTGGACGAAAAACTACCTACTGGCCCCTCAGTAAAAAACAAATATCGTAACGAAAATGATAGTGAAGGTAAATGACAACAATTACGCCAACAATAACAATTTAATAACGCCAGAAATATCGAATGTTTCTGCTCAGAATTGACAGTGCTGAAGATCAAGCAACTCCTGTCTCTCCCTGCGGTGTATGGGGAGGGAGGGGGAGACGAACGTGGTTGGCGGTCCTAAGGTTCATGAAAGTCAACACAAAATTTTTATTTTCTCATTTTTCATACATTTACCATTGAGTTACAGCATATTTTTTTGTACAGAATGAAATATTCTCGGAATTATAAAAACGTCAATCCACGTTTCGAAAAGTAGACATTTTTATTATTTTTTAAATTGGTTTCTGGCTGTACGCCGTTGCCCACCAATGTTTAGATACCCATAGGTAATTTTTAATTCTGTCACGCTGTAATATGTACTGACACACATATTAACGGAACATTATGATCTACACTCGCAACTGGAGCAGGACGACTTGAAAGCACGCTCTCCACCTTCCGGAGCAACAACACTATCCCAAGAGCACCGAGGTCGACGAAGCGCACATTCCCGCCCTCCTACCTACTGGCGCAGCGCCAGTGAGACGCAGTCCTTGTCCTTGTATAGGCAGTGGCTGCAGCGGAGGGCATTTAAATCCCGTAATGACTGCCTCAGACCGATTTAAATGGCCCCCGGTCCCGTTTACGTGGGCAGCAGCTAGTTGCAACACGAGCTAGCTACAAAATCGAAGCAAAAGAACGAAAGTTTTCATCCCTTCCGTAAGAATCGTCAAGCGTTGACCAAGTGAAGTACAGAACTCATCGTTGAGCGCCTGCAAAAAGAGCGGCACCTTCTACGGCAGGCGGCGTGAAAGGTAACCTACGACTTCGGTCGTCTGAAACGAATCGCATTACTTGTGAACGTACCAGATAGTATCTCGTTTGTTTTTCGCTTTCCAGTATCGCAGAAATTATATAGTAAGTTTTTAATACAATATTGAGTAATAGTCTAGTGAGTAACCTCAAACTGACTTCACGCAAAGTCACAGATAAGGATCACATCTCTGCCTAAATTCTGAAGTTTTTCCTACAGTAGAAGAGGGCGTTTTATCCACTTTTTTTGTTGATAGTTCGATTCCGCTATTAGAGAGAAAAACATACAAATGGTCTAGAGTTGCCATTGTATCTAACTGAACAATTAGGCCGACCTATTTGAAATTCATTACGAGTGATTAAACTAATTATGAGAAGAATTTGATTTGTAAATTATTAAAGAAGTTACTTAGTAATGAGACGTCGAAAGTTGTGCGGGTCTCTGAGAACAACAAAAATAAAAAAAACTGTACTTAAAACATTTTGTAACAAATATGGAAATTCCTGGATGGAAAAATACGTAAGATAAGGGAAATACAACCACTTACCTATGGAGGATTGGTGCGTGTCGCACAGTAACACGTTAACAGGCAAGAGTTAACGCTAGCTTCCGAGCTCCTGTTCGTTCTTCTAGTAATATTAAACACGCACAGAATGAGAGAGAGAGAGAGAGAGAGAGAGAGAGAGAGAGAGAGAGAGAGAGAGAACATGCTCGTCTCGCTGCGACTGCAGCTTGTACATTTGGGTGTCTGTATGGTTGTGTTTGTGACTGTATGTACTTTTAGTAGCAAAAGATCAAAAGCTCGAAAGCTAGTGTGAACTGTTTCGTCTTATGCGTTTCTGTGCGCCACGCACCAATCCTTTATTCTTTTAATATTGTTATTATTATTTTATTTTAGAAAAGGCAGTAGTCTTATTTAACCCTAGATTAGTAAACTCTCGCAAAATTTAGGATTGCAGTTGGTACCAATGCGTGGTTCCCACCAACTTGGTACTGTCAGTACAGAGTGTAAAATAGGACATTTTGTGTTTATTTTGTATGTGACGTACCACTGGAGACTATATAATTGTAATTAACTAGTGCATAAACTATAAATTATGGCGTCATTTTGCCGGCCGGAGTGGCCGACCGGTTCTAGCCGCTACAGTGTGGAACTGCGCGACCGCTACTGTCGCAGGTTCGAATCCTGCCTCAGGCATGGATGTGTGTGATGTCCTTAGGTTAGTTAAGTTTAAGTAGTTCTAAGTTCTAGGCGACTGATGACCTCAGAAGTTAGGTCCCATAGTGCTCAGAGCCATGGCGTCATTTTATTTTTACTAGCAGATTATCAACAAATTATGTTGAAAACCTCTTTTCACAAGTTTGAAAAACTGATCATATTCATCCAACACCTGTAAAACTACAGCATGTAATCAAGGTTATACACAATGCGCAATACTTTCATGAATTGCATGTACCTCTGTCATCTCTGTATGAAGTGGGTGGTTGTGGTGGTGACAATGAATACTATATGAATTATATTATTATAATTATTTCCTGATCGTAGTCTGAGTTTGAGCCCTATTTCTTCACTCTTCTAAATATTAACATAATTCAGAAATATAAATAATAACATAATTCCTTTGCCAGTAATGTCACAATGGGGTCTAGTATACTGAAGTTCGTCTGTCTACAAATTTCATTGTGAAGTTATCATTGTTAGGTGAAGAATAGCCTTTTTTTTTGCCTAGTCAAAAGTCAAAATTAGAACCATTCATGACGAAGTACTGAATTCATAAAATCACGTCCTTAAATGTCCAACACATTCCCCACCATACTTAGAATAGCTTTATGCCCCCCCCCCCAAAAAAAAAAATCATTGCAATATCCTGGTCAGACACAATATAGTCACAGTCCTTCTGCACTCATTTCCCTATCCTATCCCTCCTATACCTGTGACAGTCCTCGCAGTAAGACATCCACTATGCTCCCTCCAACCACCCCCTATACCAGTCCTGTAACTAGTAAAATAAAATCAAAGGAAGAGCCATATGTAATAATACACATTTCATGTACGAGTTGTTTTGTAAGCACTGTTTCGCCTTTTAAATTGGTATGACTGCCACCAAGTTATTAGTCAGCATGAAAGGACATAGGTAGAGGGTGTAGACTGGCAGCACACAATATCCTGTTGCAGAACACATTCTGCAATGTGACAGTAGCGATGTTGATGCCTGTTTCATCACATGTGCCATCTGGATTCTTCCCCCAGACACTAAATTCTCAGAACTCCACAGCTTTAAAAGGTGAAATTGTGGAGGTATCATAGGTTCAAATAGGTAAAAAGACAAGGTCCAGTAGAAATACTTGGATAGCACAGGAGATATTGAATTTAATTGATGAAAAAGAAAATATAAAAATGCTGTAAATGAAGCAGGTGAAAGGGAATACAAACTTCTAAAAAATGAGAGTGATGGGAAGTGCAAAGTAGCTGGAGTGGCTACTAGAGGACAAATGTAAGGATTTAGAAGTATATTTCACTAGGGGAAAGACAGATACTGCCTACAGGAAAATTAGGGAGGCCTTTGGAGAAAAGAAAATCAGCTGTATAAATATCAACATGTCAGATGGAAAACCAGTTCTCAGCAAAGAAGGGAAATCTGAAAGGAGGGAGTGAGAAGGTCTATCTAAGGGAGATGAACCTGAAAGCAATATTATAGAAATGGAAGAGCAAGAGGACGCAGATGAAGATGAGGTAGAAGATATCATACTGCAAGAAGAATTTGATGGAGCATTGAGAGATCTAAGTCGAAACAAGTCACTGGGAGTAGACGACATTCTATCAGAACTACTGAGAGCCTTTGGAGAGTCAGCCATGCCAAAACTCTTCCATATTGTGTGCAAGATGTATGACACAGGTTAAATGCCCTCATACTTCAAGAAGAAAGTAATAATTCCAATTCCAAAGAAAGAAGGTGCTGACAGGTTTGAAAATTTCCAGACTTATCAGTTTCATAAGTCATGGTTGCAAAATACTAACACGAATTCTTTACAGAAGAATGGAAAAACTGGCAGAAGGTGACCTCAAGGGAAGGTCAGGTTGTGTTTTGGAGAAATGGAGGAATATGCGAGGCAATACTGACCCTACGACTTCTCTTGGAAGATAGGTTAAGGAAAGGCAAACATTCGTTTATAGCATTTGTAGACTTAAAGAAAGCTTTTGAGAACATTAACTCAAATGCTCCCTCTGAAATTTTGAAGATAGCAGAGGTAAAATACTGGGAGCGAAAGGCTATTTACAACTTTGACAGTAACCAGACAGCAGTTATAAGAGTCGAGGGGCATGAAAGGGAAGCAGTGGTTGAGAAGAGAATGAGATAGCATTGTAGCCTATCGCAGCACATTGAACTAAAAGTAAAGAAAACCAAACAAAAATTTGGAGTAGGAATTAAAGTTCACAGAGCAGAAATAAAATCTTTGCGCTTTACTGATGACATTGTAATTCTGTCAGAGACAGTAGATGACTTGGAAGAGCAGCTGGATGGAATGGGAAGTGTCTTGAAAGGAAAATATAAGATGAACATCAACAAAAGGAAAACAAGGATAATGGAATGTAGTCATATCAAGTTAGGTGTTACTGAAGGAACTGGATTAGGAAATGAGGCCTTAAAATAGTTGATGAGTTTTGCTATTTGGGTAGCAAAATAACTGATGATGAACGAAGTAGAGAGGATATAAAATGTAGACTGGCAATGGCAAGAAAAGTGTTTCTGAAGAAGAGAGATTTGTTAACATTGAATATGGACTTAAGTTTTATAAAGTATTTCCTGAAGGGATTTGTTGGCAGGATAGATCACATACCTGATGAGGAGAATTGGGGTGACAAGGAATTTATGGTACAACTTAACTAATAGAAGGGATTGGTTGATAGGGCACTTTGTGAGATATCAAGAGGTCGCGAATTTCATACTGGAGTGAAGTTTGGGGGATAAAAATCATAGAGGAAGACTAAGGGATAAATACAGTAAGCAGATTCAGTAGGATGCAGTAGTTATTCAGACATGAAGAGTCTTGCGCAGGGTAGAGTAGGATGGAGAGTTGCATCAGACCAGTCTTCAGACTGAAGACAACAGTAACATACGATGCTATGGTAACAAAGTAATGTTTTCCCCTTTTAGTGTTCTTGGTTTAAAGTTCTGTTTCCAGATCCTGTTCCTATTCTGTGGTCCAAATTGTTTTTATCAGATGCGCTCCTTATTGAATTGCTTTTCCTGCGGCGCAAACGTTGTAAGTTATATAACATTTTATTCTGGTAGGGATGGATCTTATAGCAAATTACACAGCGAATACAACTGCGCAGAATACACATGCAGCATAAAGCTCTGTCAGGAACAGAACTCAGTCCTTGATGAACAGAACTTAACGGCGAACCACATCTCGGCGTGTTTTTTCTTTAAAAAAAAAATAAATAAATAAAAAGGTTTCCCGTGGATATCGTGAAGGCGAAAATAGGCTAGTAACATCCAAGACGTAAACAACCAATCGTTCGCCTCATCCGACATCCGGGAATAATCCGTAATATTGCAGGAAGAGCATTTCTCTTCCATCTCAATAGCAGCGCGCTCACCGCGGCGGATTGCTACCCGAAGCAGCCTGGGTTCGATTCCCGGCCGGGTCGGAGATCTTCCGCTCGGGGACAGTGTGTTGTGTTGCCCTTACGTTCGTATCGTCGCAACTGACATTCAACTATTGGGATGGTTCTATGGGGACTTCCCGAAAGCCAATTTAAAAAAAAGTTTTCGCCCTAGCACAGAGTTGACGCTGAAACCAACCGCATTTAATAGAGGCAAAAGTTTGGTTCCACTGTTCTACGCCTCGTTCAGCGCCTTTCGGGAGGGGCGCAGGACGCAGCGGTCGTCGGGTGGGGCCACGCTAGGCTGCAGCACGCCACGTGACCGCAGCCAACCCAAGGCCACGCCTCCCCCCCCCCCCCCCTTTCGCCAGTCACGCGGCTTTGGCTCGCAGCGTACTACGACCGCCATTCACCGGTACGGTATGTCCACCCGCTCACCTTGCCACCTGCAGCCGGACGCGAGGGAATCCTTCGTAACGGTACGGGGCCCTCTTCTGTAGTGTGCGGGCACTCGACTGGTTTAAATCGACTGAGTTGTCTGGTCACTTTCCACAGGCCAGATGCAACATCTATTTACATCTGAATGCTCAACGCATTCTGCTTCGATTAAAGTGACTTTGGGAGAGAAGTTTCAGCGAGCTGAAGGTTGCGGCCAGCCGCCTGCCAATCTTAGAGCATTCCCGAGTTTCATGTGCTCACAGTGTCGTCTACTTGCAGATGCATGCCGAGCCGTGGGAAGCGTGGCTGGCTGCATGCCTCACGAGTAGCTGAGATGGGAGTGAGGCAGGGATGTGCCTTTCCCTTATATTATTCAGTTTGTACATTAAGTAAGCAATAAAGGAAACCAAGTAGGCATTTGAAAAGAAAACACCACGAAGAACAGTCAAAACATGTATGACGTCAACCTGGTAGTTCCGTCAGAGACAGCGAAGGACCTGGAAGATCAGTTAACAGACACAAACTCCCTGACGGTTTGGCAGAAAGCATCCGTTTCCGAATAAACCAATTATACAGATCACAACGCAGGATCTGTTCCGGATGTACCTGTTCGTTAGAATCATCAAAAACACACACTGTATTTCTACATATCAGGCCAGCAGCCTAACAGTCTTCGAGAAAGCCGGCCGGAGTGTCTGTGCGGTCCTAGGCGCTTCAGTCTGGAACCGAGCGACCGCTACGGTCGCAGGTTCGAATCCTGCCTCGGGCATGGATGTGTGTGATGTCCTTAGGTTAGTTAGGTTTAATTAGATCTAAGTTCTAGGCGACTGATGACCTCAGAAGTTAAGTCGTATAGTGCTCAGAACCATTTGAACCAAGTCTTCGAGAAAACGAAGACAGTGATTCCGATCCTTTCCAGCCATAAATGAAAACGAAAATCGTTGATAAAGAGTTCGAATGGCATTTCTTACTATATTTTTTTACTGTTTGGCTAGAGAACGTAACCTGTATCGATGTTCATGTACAGTCATTTTTAGTAAATTAAATAAATTTTGCTGTGAAGAAGAAAAACAGTGAAAATTGGAGGTATGGAAGTTTCGCTCCCTACTGGAAGCAACGCTGGATTCGGAGCAAATTATTTGTTGGTAGGCGCATACGTGATTCAGTTTCAGCTTTCTTTGCATCTCTTTCCAACTGGGAAGCTGTTACGTCCATTAATAAAATATGAAGCTAGATGAAACTTCCTGCCCCTTACGCGGGGAAGTGCTCTACCACTTGAGCACTTGCCCGCGAAAGGCAAAGGTCCCGAGTTCGAGTCTCGGCGCGCACACAATTTTAACCTGCCAGGAAGTTTCATATCAGCGCACACTCCGCTGCAGAGTGAAAATCTCATTCTATACAGCAAGATGCTTAGGGAGTATAATGTCCAGTCATCGCCTTCATGTTGACTGCCATCGACCAGTTTGTGCTAGAGTTAATTGCAGACTCCCGGCAGAAGAGTAACGCAGATGAATAAACAACAGTTAAATTTGTGATGGATTCGTGGAAACTTTTTCTTTCCATTCCGTTCAAAAGTACAACGATCAGTAGGGCCATGCCTAAGTTCCGTTTCTTAATATGACGAGCCCTTTCTTCGGTATGAAATGATTGATTCATTATAAATACCTGTAATGAAACTGCTAAAAAATTGCAACTACTACACAACAGAAGTAAAACAAAGCATGAGGCGATGGGCAGAACGATGTTAAATGCAACGCGTTTGGCTGTCAACAGTGCAACGTATGAAGGCTTCAACGGCTACCGTAACATAATGTTGTGCAAAGATCTCACACAAAACCCAAAAAAATTCTGTTCTCATGTAAAAGCTGTCAGGGGCACCAAAGTTAGTATACAGACACTAGTGGATGACAAAGGAACGGAAACTGACAGGAAAACAAAAATAACCGCTGAATTCCGCATTCAACGGTTCTTTTCACAAGATGGTTCCAAAAATATTGACTCCATTTAGGTCTCGCACCACTTAAAAGATTAGTGATACAGAGATTAAGGTCAGTGACGTTGAGTAACAGCAAACATCGCTGAAATTGAACGAAGCTCCAGGGACCAACTGAATCCCTATGAGATTCTATACAGAAATTGCGGCTGAGTTTACCGATCTTTTAACCCCACAAGTGTACACCTGGGCCAGTCTGACCCTGGTGTTTTTTGTTTGCTACACTGCATACGCCAACACACATACGCTGCCCGCTTCCACCAATGTAAATTCAGCATTGAGTGAGACCTAGCAGAGGACGGATTTTCGACGTTGTGTGCCACTGTTGTTTAATTAGTTTGGCAGGAATATTATTTGAAGGGTAACTATGACCCCGTACCACACATCGTGTAACTGTTCTGACACTGAGTGTGAAATACATTTATGTGAAAATGGCATGTAGAAATGAGATTTTACTAATGGGAGATTATGGGAAGCACTGTTAGAAGAACTCTGTGGCGAAAGTGACGTAAGCGACTTTGCTGATGAATGTGATCCTGAAGCTGATGCTAGTTATGGCTAGTGGCGATACTGATGAGTCTGCAAATCTTGAGTCAGCGATGAAGAAAATACAGTTGCCCCCAGTATGAATGGTCACTGTTGGAACACAGCTGTCCCTAATAGAAGCTGCCAGCCAACTTCCAATAATATTGCAATCCACATTTCAAGAGTGTGGAAATAATTAATGAATGGATTTATGAACAGTTGTGAACACCTCAAAATATTTGTGATATTTGTGTAATATCTACATTCATCTAATTACACTGCAAATAAAGTCTTTAGATACAGAAACTTTCAAGTTTCATCACTGAAAAGCTTCCAGGCCTGTTTTTAATCAGTCACGAATTTTGAACGTATTAATACACTATGAGATCAAAAGTATCCGGACACCTGGCTGAAAATGACTTAAAGTTCGTGACGCCCTCTATCGGTAACGCTGGAATACAATATGGTATTGGCCCACCCTTAGCCTTGATGAGAGCTTTCACTTTCGCAGGCATACGTTTAATCATGTGCTGGAAGGTTGCTTGGAGAATGGCAGCCCACTGCACTGAGGAGAGGTATAGATGTCGGTCGGTGAGGCCTGGCACGAAGTCGGCGTTCCAAAATATCCTAAAGGTGTTCTATAGGATTCAGGTCAGGACTCTGTGCAGACCAGTCCATTACAGGGATGTTATTGTCGTGTAACCACTCCGTCACTGGTCGTGCATTATGAACAGTGCTCGATCTTGCTGAAAGATGCAATCGCCGTCCCCGAAATGCTTTTCAACAGCGGGAAGCAAGAAAGTGCTTAAACCATCAATGTAGGCCTGTGCTATGATAGTGCCACGCAGAACAACAAGGGGTGCAAGCCCCCTCCATGAAAAACACGACCACACTAAAACACGTGGGCCTCCGAATTTTACTGTTGGCACTACACACACTGGCAGATGACGTTTACTGGGCATTCGCCATATCCACACCCTGCCATCGGATCGACACACTGTGTACCGTGATTAGTCACTCCACACAACGTTTTTCTATAGTTCAATCGTCCAATGTTTACGCACTGTACACCTAGCGAGACGTCGTTTGGCATTTACCGGCGTGATGTGGCTTATGAGCAGCCGCTCGACCATGAAATCCAAGTTTTCTCATCTCCTGCCTAACTGTCGTAGTACTTGTAGTGGATCCTGATGCAGTTTGGAATTCCTGTGTGATGGACTGGATAGACGTTTTCCTATTGCACATTACGACCCTCTTCAACTGTCGGCGGTCTGTCAGTCAACAGAAGAGGTCGGCCTATACGCTTTTGTACTGTACGTGTCCCTTCACGTTTCCGCTTCACTATCAGATCGGAAACAGTGGACCTAGGGATGTTTATGAGTGTGGAAATCTCGCGTACACAAGTGACACCAAATCAGCTGAACACGTTCGAAGTCCGTAAGTTCCGCGGAGGGCCTTAGTCTGCTCTCTCACACAATGCACCTAATATCAAAAAGCTATGTTTTGGGGTGTGTCCAGATACTTTTGATCACATAGTAAATTGATAGTAATTGAAAAAGTACATGACATAGGTGAAATTAAAAGCGTTCAGTATATGAGATCAGTCATGCGAAGCTTTTCTCTGTTGACATCCTGAAAACCATGCATCAAGGCAATCACGTATATGCAGTACTGCTTGACTACCGATAAGCATTTGATATTGTATCCCACCAACGTTTATTAACAAAAACACAATTATATGAAGCATCAAACACAATTGTGACTGAACTGAGGCTTCCTAAGTTGGGAGAACATAGCATATGGTATTGGATGGAGAGTCAGGCAGTAGCTTCGGGCTTCCCTCAGAGAAGTGTGTTGCGCAGTTATCTATAACGTAGTATCATCCAAAAAAACCTTCACTAACATTCAATTGGGTCTTGATAATATTGTAAATTAGTTAAAAAATTGTGAATTTGTTTTAAATGCCCAGAAATGTTAAAGTGTCCATTTCACAAAACGTAGTCAAGTTGTGTTCTATGACTACAATACCAAGCAGTCAAAACTAGAATTAGTCAACTCATACCCACTAACACTTGGTTGTAATAATTTATGGCACATATGAAATGGAACGCACACAGAAGCTCAATCGTACGTGAAGAAGGTGGCAGACTACGATTCAACGGTAGGATAGTGGGAAAAGTAGTTTTTCTACAGACACTGTTTACTGAACTCCCGTACGATCAGTCGCAGAATATTGCTTCAATGTTTATTACCCACACCAAGTAGGTTTAACATGGGTTAATGAACGTATACAAAGAGGGGCAGCACAAAAAGTCAAAGGATTGTTAGGCTAACGGGAGACTGTAGCGGTAGTGCTGAAAAAAACTGCACACGCAAACACTAAGTTACACGCCAACCCCTAAAGCCTAAATTCCGCAGTACCAAAATGTCACCGACCTACCCCTAGCTAACAGTGAGATTCACAGTACGATCGCCAACCAAGCAAAAGCGGAATGGGCAATGTCAGTGGACATGGACCGTAATATCAATGGCACTTGTTTCTTATAAATTATAGAGTGCAGCAATCAGTCGTCCTTTTTTTCACAAATGTGACTGACGCCCGAACGACAGGGAGATGCATCTAGAATAGAAGATAGTGCGCTGATAATGGCTAGCCACTAGCCCAAATCTGGATTTGGGTCATAAAATTTAAAAAAAGGCTGACTAATTGCTGCACTCTATAATTTATAAGCCACGTAACAGTCGCTGAGTGCACCCACTTTCCGAATGGAAGGTAACCTGATGGCACTTGTTTCTATTGGGCAGTTCAGCAACAGATTCTAGGCCACCCGCAGTTTCTCAACTCGGCCCTCACGAGAAAGGAAACTGTCACTGTCAACACACTTGCAACAGGTCACATAAATACTAACAAAATTAGACGTTTGTTCAAATTAATATCCTCTCCAAACTAATTCCTGCTTCACTGAAGAGGACACACTACATATACAGGGCGAAGAAAAAATGCTGCATTTGGCGGCCAGCTTGGATTCCCCATCCCAAGAAGAAACTGTGTCTAGCAAAGCCGAGATTCGCCAACAGGTTTAATAGACAGGCGATTTAAAAACCGAGGTTCTGGCAACATTCGAACAGAGTGCAGCGTGGCCAAGAACAGGTAACCATGGAGTCTGCTCTGGGCCGGAGCTGTCCCATCAGTTCACTGAGACGAGACAGTGCCTTGGAGAACTATATGCAAACTCGCCGATGTTCGAGTACAGTTCGCGCCAAACTTTTTTCCTTCAGTTAAAGCATCAAACTCCAATTTACACCTTCAGAATGTGGTATGTGTAATTTTTCTGTTACTGTTATCTTTATTTAAACATTAAGACATAACATGAACTTTCTACAGATCTAAACGACCACTTTGTTTCGTCCAAGACGCAAATATAGCCAATAGAAAATAACAGTGAATATAGTAACATCGTCGGTATTCAATGAGATTCAAAAACGCTGTAGGTAAGTTACACTAGATTGCACATTAAGCTACCCTCAATAATTTCTTTCTGTACATTGGAATTCCAGGCTTATCTTCAGAGAGCCGGTACGTACACGTATGAAAGAAATTCACTTTAGAGAAAAAGTTCAAAGTGACGACCTTGCATTTGCAAACACTTCGCCACTCGCTGGTCCCTGCTTACCCGCCTCCACCATTGCGTATAGGTCGCGTGCATCCATGGGTGCAGTACTATAAACTTGTTCCTGTAAGTGTCCCCTCAAAATCTAGTGGAGTTAGGTCCGGGAAACATGGAAGCCACTACATTCCACTTCCACGACCAATACATTTCCCTGGAAACGCTTCATTTAAACAGTTACGCACATTCATTCCTAAGTGTGGCGGTGCACCATAAATGCTGAGACCACAGGTGTCGCCGAACACAATGTTGAACGTTTTCTTATGCGTCATGCAAAGTATTTCCAAGCAACGTACGCATTCAAATCGTCCGGCAACAGATAAGACCCAAACGCACTCCCCCCACCACGATCCCAGCCCACAGGTGACGTGTGGCCGTTGAAAATAGCTTTTCGTCAGTCCTTATCACGTTATTTTATAAAATGTTCGTTATCTTCCATTGGTGCAAAAGCCATTCACAAAACTGCACTTATGGAGTGTGCTCCTCTGACTGCTGGTCTTGAATTAACATGTAATGATATGGAAGCAGCTCATCACGAAACACTTCAATAACCAATCTTTCAGGCATCTGCAACTGCCTTACAATATCAACGGTACTTCGCCGACGTGCCTGGTGAACGGTTTCAAACACCACGCTCTCTGTTTGTGTCGCACATCTAGTCGCTGTACGACCTAAGGCCATTACTTGTGAACGAAGATAATCCGTTTTCCAAAGGTGTTGCTCCAAGCGACGAAAAACATTCTTATCGGGATGACGCCTTTTAGAGTACCGTGCAGCGTATGCATGTGCAGCAGCTTGGTTATCGGATGCACCGAGCACCGAAAGCATATCCACATATTCACTGTTTTTATACTCCATCGGTAAGCCGCCCTATATGAATTTGACAGGATCGGTTATGGTTGCAGGCCGGCCGAAGTGGCCGTGCGGTTAAAGGCGCTGCAGTCTGGAACCGCAAGACCGCTACGGTCGCAGGTTCGAATCCTGCCTCGGGCATGGATGTTTGTGATGTCCTTAGGTTAGTTAGGTTTAACTAGTTCTAAGTTCTACGGGACTAATGACCTCAGCAGTTGAGTCCCATAGTGCTCAGAGCCATTTGAACCATTTGGTTATGGTTGCACACTGCGCGGTTGGTAGACACATGCGTACAATTTAATGGATCCCACTATCATGTGATAGGCTACTGTCATGTGAAAAACTGATGTCCTACTTATAAACGACGAGAAGTAGGAAATGGACGGCAAAAAAATGGAACCGTACGAGGATTCGAACCATAGTTCCATTCTAGATGCGGGCTTGGTGTCCCAGTGTGCTACGACGGCTGGTACGGTACACACAACCCTCGGTGCATTGCGATGCGCTGCACGATCTGACAGTGTAGCCAGCTCCTCGTTTTCACACATACGTTTTCAAACTGCCACCCATCTGATTGTGCGAGATAAACTTTTATCTTGAATATGGACGAGGAATTGCATGCCTATCTCCAAGTGCGGCATTTTTTCTTCACCTTGTTCATCAACAGTACGTAATAAATACAATCATCCTAAAATATATATATATATATATATATATATATATATATATGTGTGTGTGTGTGTGTGTGTGTGTGTGTGTGTGTGTGTGTGGTGCGGAAATACAATCATGTGTGTGTGTGGTGCGGTTCGGCTCCCAGTGGACCCCCCGGGAACGTCTCATACTAGACGAGTGTACCCCAAATGTTTGCGTGGTACAGTAATTATGGTGTACGCGTACGTGGAGACATTGTTTGCGCAGCAATCGCAGACATAGTGTAACTGAGGTGGTGAGGCGGGAGAAGGGGAACGAGCCCGCATTCGCCGAGGCAGATGGAAAACTGACTTAAGGGGGGTAGGACGTCAAACGGGCCGACTTGGAGCAGGAGAGGCATCACAGGATTTTTTAATTGCCAGTGTCTATACTTTTACAAATAAATTAATAAAACTTTGTCAGCATCACCAGGAAGGATTCAGGATTCACACTCATTGCAGTGGAAGTTCTAAAAGATAAGGAAGTAATTTTTTTTAAGTGTGAAATTTCATCAGTTTTTCACTTACTAATGGCTGCATTTGTTGCTATCGGTACACTTTTCTTCATAAGTTAGAGAGATTCTTCGATGAATTTTGCACAGCATACATACCATACTTACAGGTGTATGAAACTCTAGAGTTATTTAATTTATGAAAAAACGAATAAGCTGTTACATTTTAAACTTCATGTTAAGAAAAAACAAATTTTATAGTTAATTACCTCACTTTTTACCACAGTTTTTAATAAATTTGGAAAATTCTAGAGTTTCATACACCTTTAAGTATGGTTTGTATGTTATGCAAAATTCATCGAAGCATCTCTCTTACTTATGAAGAAAAATGTACCTAGAACAACAAATGCTGCCATTAGTAAGTGAAAAAAAAAGATGAAATTTCACATGTAAAAAAAATTACTTCGTTATGTTTTCGAACTTCCACTGCTATGAGTGTGAGTTCTGAATCCTTCCTGGTCATGCTGACAAAGTTTTATGAATTTATTTGTAAAAGTATAGGCAGTGGAATTAAATGCCCTGTGGTGCCTCTTCTGCTGCAAGTCGGCCCGTTTGACGTCCTAACCCCTTAAAAACCATCCACGGGCTGGCCGGCACACCGGATCTCGACACTAATAAGCCAGGTGGATTCGTGCCGGGGACAGGCACGCCTTCCGCTCGGGAATCAGCGCGTTAGACCGCACGGCTAGCTTTTTTTTTTTTTCTCTTTTTGTTCGTTATTGATCGTTGTGTTTTGTTATTGCAGACGTCACATGTCATCCGTTTAAGTTCGTTTGTTGATCGTTCCACTCAGTTTTTTTTATTACAGAGGCCAACCGGCTCTCTAACCGAACTCGCTGAGCTGGGCGGGCTATCATCGTGGGGTAATTACACCGTGTAATATTTTGTCTGCTAGAATAGCTCACAGGTCCATGAATAGGCCCGTTGCCTAACGTATTTGCTATTTTGTCAAGGGGATTTAAGGAGCTCTTCTTATGGCTGACTGTATACTTCTGTATTCAGTATTACAATGGTGCTTTAAGACTGATGTACTTTGTAGAATAATTATATCGCAGAACTGTCGGCTTATTTTTATGCTATTTGAGTGGTTTGCAAGTATGAATATGGACGTAAGAAAGGCTTAAAGCGCGTAAACAGATAAGGCTGGCTCCATACTAACAAAGTCAAATACGCGACGGCTGGTCAACAAGTTTTAGAAGAGTACGAGCGACGTCGCCGAGATGGTTGGCCTCGCGGTGAGCGGAAGTGCGTCAGCTCTGGCGCCGGAAGCGTGGGCAGTGCAGGCGCCTGGGAGGGGCGGCCGCTATCTCCGTTCCCAGGCCGGCTCAACAACACGCATTCCTTCAGATAAGGCACGCGCGCCGAGTCAGCACGGCGCGTCTTTACGTCCGCGCTCGGCCGACGCAGCACTGCCCGCTACTACGTACCGTGTACTCGGGGCGCGCCGAATGCGCGGCGAACTTCTACACGTTTCAAGTGCTGAGCGCCCTCAGACCACCCACTCCAGTGCCTTATATCAAACGGCTTGGACAAAAAGATGGAAACACCAAAATCAAAACGCATTACCGTGCCTAATACGGTGTACGACACCTGTTGGCATGCAGAACAGCTCCCATGATGATGATGATGATGATGATGATGATGATGATGATTGGTTTATAGGGCGCTCAACTACTCGATTATCAGCGCCCGTACAAATTCCCAACCTTTGCTCAGTCCAATTACGCCACTTGTATGAATGATGATGTAATGATGAGGACAGCCGCGCGGGATTAGCCGAGCGGTCTCAGGCGCTGCAGTCATGGACTGTGCGGCTTGTCCCGGCGGAGGTTCGAGTCCTCCCTCGGGCATGGGTGTGTTTGTCCTTAGCATAATTTAGGTTAAGTAGTGTGTAAGCTTAGGGACTGATGACCTTAGCAGTTAAGCCCCATAAGATTTCACACACATTTTTGAATGATGAGGAAACACAAATACCCAGTCATCTCGAGGCAGATGAAAATCCCTGACCCCACCGGGAATCGAACCCGGGACCCCGTGCTCGGGAAGCGAGAACGCGACCGCGAGACCACGAGCTGCGGACAGAACAGCTTCCAGTCGCCTCGTGATCGATAAACAGAGGTTCCGTATGTACAAGGGACTCTTATCAGTACCTTTCCAGCAAGAAAATCGTGGCAAGTTCAGGTAATGATGGAGATGGGTAGCGATGGCGCATCCTCTCCGAAGTACACCACAAAGGCTAGAACAGAATGTCTGCTGACTGTGGTGGCAACAAGAGTTGCGAAAGATCATTCTCGTGCTCACAAAACCAGTTCCGGACGATGCGAGCTGTATGAACAGGGACCCAGCCGTCTTCGAATACATCACCACCATTGGGGAACAAACAGTTACCGTGGGATGGACCTGATCATCCTTGGAAGTAATGCGACCTTGCGGCGTAACCATGGGACCCACGGAATACAGCGATATGTTCTCCCGAATCATCACCGAATCCTGGCCATAATTCACTTTTGGGACGTAAACTGGGCTCGAAGTTGGAAAAAGTGCGCAAAAGACGCATCCCACCAAATGACTTTCTTCCATTGCTCCATAGCCCAGCTTTTACGGCTTCGGCATTACGCTGTCCCGTTAGTGGCATTTGCATCACCTGTGAGTGGTTTTGAAATTATAGCTCGCCCTGCAATACTATGCTTATGGAAATTGCTTCACGTTGTTTTGTTGCTGGTAGCGTTCGCGTGTGCGACTGACAATTCTGCAATGACTTTTGCAGCTGTGGAGTGTTTACTTTTCGCCACGATCCTCTTTAATGACAATCTGTCACGATCACTCAAGACACTTTAGTCCGCGTTGTGACTTAGCTGATGGTGTTCTTCCGCTTTCCCTGTATGCCGTATAAATCTTCGGTAGGGTACCACTTCCGACTATCTTGCTTATTTCCGACGTTTGAATTCAATTAGATAATGCACTCACAAGTACAGCGGACACTGTTCCGACCATGAATTAGTCTTGCAACGTACTGAGGACCTACTCGCTTGGCCACCACCTGCATTTATGTTCCAGCATGAATTCCTCGCGGTGATTCCATATTTGTGCCCAACCCATGTATATCTATCATATTCACAGCAACCACCGCGGGTCCTATAGGGGACATTACCCCCTCACACACAAAACTTTTGTAGAAGCGAAAATGTTTCGAACTGTGATGGGACTGGAATTCGCCCATCGTGGCGCGGCGCTAAGGAAAGCTTTCAGTGCTAGGTGAAAATTTCGCTGGAGTTCATTGCTACCATTAATGTGAACATATTCACGACGTTTCCCTTCAAGTCATGTAAACTTTGCTGCAGTGCTTCTGGTAAACTGAACCGGGTTTTCGTTTTCTAAATTAAACTTCCGATGCGTTTGAAAAGAAAAGGCTGCAACGGGTGCGCATTAGCAGTTATTTTTTCTTTCACGGCAATGAGAGCAGTACGAAAATCTTTCAAAAACTGAGTACAATGCAACTAGCAAGGGATAAATGCTGGATTTTACGACAAGAAAAAATGGTTCAAATGGCTCTGAGCACTATGGGACTCACCTTCTGAGGTCATCAGTCCCCTAGAACTTGGAACTACTTAAACTTAACTAACCTAAGGACATCACACACATCCATGCCCGAGGTAGGGTTCGAACCTGCGACCGTAGCGGTCGCGCGGTTATAGACTGTAGCACCTATAACCGCTCGGCCACACGGCCGGCCACAAGAGAAGATCGAGAAGAAGGTTTAACGGAAGAAAAGATGTTCCGCGGTAATTAGCAGAAACTTTCGCACATTGCAGTGACCATGGACTAAACTTGGATCCATCAGCATGCTCTCGAGACCAAGCAACAATCACAACAACGGGAACAGTCAGGTGGTAGAGCTCGTCGAAGAAGGCCATGGTCGTTCTGTCGGGTAAAATTATATGAGCAAATGCGTTTTTTTCCCTCTATTTTATTCTCTAGTTGTGGCCGGCCGATGTGGCCGTGCGGTTCTAGGCGCTTCAGTCTGGAACCGCGTGACCGCTACGGTCGCAGGTTCGAATCCTGCCTCGGGCATGGATGTGTGTGATGTCCTTAGGTTAGTTAGGTTTAAGTAGTTCTAAGTTCTAGGGAACTGATGACCACAGATGTTAAGTCCCATAGTGCTCAGAGCTATTTTTTATTCTCTAGTTGTAAGCTTGACAGATGACTTGGGCAAAGGTACAAGCATAAATGTCTTCTACAGTGTTTCATTAGCGTTTGTTTTAAAACAGGATCCGACTTAGAAAGAGCCAACAGTGACAGAAAAGCAAGACTTGTTTCATTAGGGCACAACTCCAGCCAACACAGCATCATGTACAATGTCGAAGGTGCATCTGTTTGGATTCGCAATGGTTCCTCATACCCTTTACTGTCTCTATTTTTGTCCTGCTTTCTTCCGATTTCGGAAATTACAAATTCGGCTCCAAGGAAAGAAATTTTTGTATCAGATAACGTATAAATCAACTGTGTTTTACGCGGTAAAACCTACCCTCAGATGGGATGACAGAACTGGAATCCTGGTGTAGTCACCGAAAGAGACAAGGCTGCGAAATAAAATGTGAAAAGAATCTGCATTAACAAAAGGGAAGTTCATAGCAGAGACTACCTGAAATTTCTCAACTTGTTCGCATTGCTGTGGAACGCTGGATGCGTAACGAGAACCACCGTGCATTTAGTCATAGTACCTGGCGTGTCCAAACGCAAACTTCAACATTCGCGCTTCTAGACTTATTTCCACTTTCGTACTCCATGAGCCAGTGTGGTACTTGCTTCGCTTCCCGTTCTTACTCAGTCCAATGGTAGTCGTCTCTATCGCTTGCAGCCATCTCTGAAGTCAATGGACGTCTTATTTAGGTCCGTGTTACTAGCGTCGCGCTCTTTTGTTTAGAGCAAATAACACATATATAGGCCACGTTGATAATAGCCACCAAAAGGTAGTGGAACCGAAGTTTTCATGCTAAACCTTTGTTTTCCCACTACAGTGTTTGGACAGCGCCAGCAAGTGATACAGAACAAAGCCATCACCAAGTTCTGCAGTGTTCCGAGTTCAGGCATTCTGTGACGACCTCGACGATGAAGAGGCAGCCTCGTTTACCGCCTGCCGTATCGCCAACGCCAGGTGCAGAGCTAGCACAATGGACACACAGTAGCGCAGAGAGAGAGAGAGAGAGAGAGAGAGAGAGAGAGAGAGAGAGACTGCGAAACTTACCGGCGACGGATGCTGGCTCACGCTGTCAGCGATTCCTGTAACAAAGACTTACATTAAGCTCCAGTCATTTGCTTCCCATATATACAAATGTTACATTTGTATTATAATAAGAAAATATATTATCATCGCACTTCACGCATGTTTTAAGACCACCCAATAAAATATGAGATAATAAATGCTAAAATAAAGAATCTTTTACACTCTCAGCCAACGAATTATACACGCCGTTGGTGGTTTTCAGACAAGCTACCTACCATCCTACTTCGTTTCCCAAGTCCTCGCTTTGTTATTTAGTAAAAAAATGGCTCTGAGCACTATGGGACTTAACATCTATGGTCATCAGTCCCCTAGAACTTAGAACTACTTAAACCTAACTAACCTAAGGACAGCACACTACACCCAGCCATCACGAGGCAGAGAAAATCCCTGACCCCGCCGGGAATCGAACCCGGGAACCCGGGCGTGGGAAGCGAGAACGCTACCGCACGACCACGAGATGCGGGCTGTTATCTAGTACTTCATGAAGTTATTGACACATAAATTTCACAGTAACTGTGCACGCACTGGCAATGTGGCGCATTGGTAACGGACCAGAAATTATGACAGTTTTTAACGTTGCTAATAATCTTGCGTTATTGGGCGTATAAGAGTGTTGTGTTGATGGACATATACGACAATTTTCATCTTCATTATCTTTCCGAGACAATGCATCACTACAAATTATGAATAGATAATGTTGTGGGGAAAGCGAACCAGAGACTGCGATTTGCTGGTAAAACACTTAGAACATATAACATGGCTATTACATAGATCGCTTAAACAACGCTTGTCAGCCCTCTTCTGGAGTACTGCTGTGCAGTGTGGGATCCGCATCAGATAGGATTGACGGAGGACATCGAAAAAGTTCAAAGAAGGGCAGCTCGTTCTTTAGTATCGTGAAAGAGGGCAGTGTGTGCCACGGATATGATACACGAAATTGGGTAGCAGTCATTACAACAAAGGCGTTTATCGCTGCGGTAGGACCTTTTCATGAAATTTCAGCCGCCAACTTTCTCCTCTGAAAGTGAAAATATTTTGTTGGCGCCCACCTACCTAGAGAGAAATGATCACCGTAATAAAGTATGAGAAATCAGAGCTCGCACGGAAAGATTTGTGTGTTCGTTTTTCCCGCGCGCTGTTTGACATTGGAACGGTAGAGCAGTAACGTAAAAGTAGTTCGATGAACCCTCTGCCAGGCACTTAACTGTAAATTGCGGAGTAATTATGCAGATGTAGATTAACTTTGTTATTACTCGTCTACTAAGACAATAATTCGTCAACAGTTCAAACTGTGGAGAAATACTCATATAGAGGACTTTTAATGTTGCTATTTTGTACGGTGGAAGCTGCTTCATAGCTACTGAATGGCAGTAGCTTCAGAGTGCTAATCACGCAAGATAGCAGTTCTTAGTCGACAAGAATAGTACCTCGCGTAGCCTGACATCAGCCATGTTTACTCTAGTCACTGGGCCGAAGCTATCTGAACAATAGCGACGACTACTCTGTAACCATAGATGGGGGAGGGGGAAGAGGTATTCCGGCTCCGTACGCAGCATCCATGCTATTGTGGTTTTATAATTAGAAAGAGGCAGAGAACTGAAGTCGTACAACATCCACTGGCTCCTTATGGTTACATACTATTTCTAAATACACCTGACTTTTGATCTATTTGTTATTACGAGTGTTCATTGAAGGCAAATTTTGATCTTCCTTATTCCTTCATAGCAGAGACGTGGTAAGCAAACTTGGCTGCGCGAAACGAAACTGGTTTAAAGATGTGGTACTTGGACAGCCGAGTGTATATCTAATTACAAATTGATTACTGTTGGTCGCAGTGTCGATACAAAATAAGGCACTTCATTCGTAACAACGTGATGGGAGATTATTTCTGTTGTTGGATTAGGTGAACAACAAAACAGTCATTAGCGTCCTCCTCAGTGACAGAACGAAAATCTGCTATAGAAAAATCAGCCCGGTTTGTTCGTTCATGAAATCCTCAGCGCTGTAGGCAAGTTGCGCAGGTTAATAACGTGTTACTTACGTCTGAAAGGCGCGCCGAGTGGCCGCGCGGTTTGAGGCACCATGTCGCGGATTGCACGCCCCCTCCCGCCGAAGGTTAGAGTCCTCCCTCGGGCATGGGTGTGTGTGTGTTGTTCTTAGCGTAAGTTAAGTAGTGTGTAAGTCTAGTGACCGATGTCCTCAGCAGTTTGGTCCCTTAGGAATTCACACACATTTGAACATTTTACTTCGGAAAGGCATTCCATACAGTTCCGCACAATTGTTTAGTCAACAAAATACACGTTGCCAATTATAGGACCAGGTCTGTGACTAGCTTCAGGGCTTCCTCGGAGATACAACGCCTATCGTTCTTATCGGAACAAAACCGACTGATGTAATTTCACGAGGTCATAACGGAAGGGCGATATGGTCGTTACACTTTACAATGTACAGAGTGGTCAGAAACAGTCTAGAACGCTTGTGAGGGTGTTGTAGGGTAGGCTGTGCTGAGAAATAATTGCTAAGAAAACAATTTGATAGGTTATGCCGTTTCCAAGTTAATTATCATTGCAGTTAGCCAATCAAGCTGTTGCGCGCGGAAATTGAAGCGGCCCGCCAGATACAGTTATTGTTAATTGTTTTCACGATCCTTATTGTCTTCCCATGTCCAATTTTTGTGTCGCTCTCTTGTTCGGTTTTCGGAATCTAAACGAAGAACACGTTTGGCGACACCGTCTCTAACGGACCGCTTGAATTTGCGCGAGCAAGGGCCCGACTGGCTAATTTCAATGGCAAATAACTCGGAACGGCGCAACGTATTGAATTTTCTCATACCAATTATTTCTCAGCACAACTTACCCTGCAACACTCCTACAAGCTTTTCTAACTGATTCTGACTATACTGTATATTAATGATGAAATGGATAATGTTGTAGGCTAAGTGAGGCTACTTGCAAACGATGCTGTTATCTATAGGAAGGTTGCAACGGCAGCTGTGGAGTGCAGGGGTATTATAACGATTCTCTGTGACCAGTCATACAGGTACTTTACACTGGATTTTACACGGATCTGAATAAAAACAATAACAGAATAATTTACACAAATCATATTTTGAAATAACACACAGTTTTCTACCTTCTGATAGACAAAAAATTATGTTGCGGTTTATATTTTCATACCAATTTAACTTCTTGGAAGCCTGTCTTTGGCACATCGTTGGTTTTGGGAATGTGGTCGAGCCGGCAAATATGTAACGAGATGAAACTTCCTGGCAGATTAAAACTGTGTGCCCGACCGAGACTCGAACTCGGGACCTGTAACGAGATGTGAGGAGGGAACTATGTTAGCGTGCTTGTAAATTGGGACTAGTTATAATCAACTGTGAACAGTTCCAGGTTATTTGGACTACACAGAAGAATGTTTGATTTCACTGATGAAGCTGTAGATAAAAATAGTAATAAAGAAATTTGGAAAAAAGAGAACGACCATATTTTGTGAAATTGTGTGTAAAAGTATGGAATAAAATACACTAGAGAAACAATTGCGCGCCTTTGAATGATGCTGGAAGTGCCGAATGAGAATGCACCTTTTCTCTTTTCTGATATTTGAACGTTCTCTATTGAAAAATCATTGAGCATGAAAAAACGTTGGAACTTTTTTATACCTTTGGACATAGGTGATAGAAATATGACAAGGCCACACAACAGTGTACTGCACGGTCCACATGATCCACCAAACAAATATCATCTAGTATTGTTTAAAATTCGAAGTGTAAACACTGAACTTTAAAAGCTCAGTTGACACCTCATTTACTGTACACATTTTCAAGCATCAGTCACAGGCGCGTCAAACGCACTTTATGTCTTACTTTTATACAACTCATTTCACAAAACATTTGACTTTTTCCATTTTTTTCCAAGTTTTGTTTTGAGAGCATGACCTTTCTGTCACATCATTTGCTTTCCTAGCGTCTTATTTTCTCAAGATGTCCCTAATTTAGTACGTGATTCGAAGGAAGCCATTTCGACAGTTAAATATCGCACCAATGCAAATCATTTATGCACGAAACGGCTAGGCCTTGAAGAAATGAATTTTTTGACACTTTGTCAATCCGATATGGCATTTGTCCGGACTCTTCGCTTGAGTCTGAAAATTCGAACAAAAATCCATGGTGTATCCAACGGGAGTCTTGTTTTCGCTCTGCGCAAAAATATGGCCGGAAATAGAGGGTCAGCGAAAATTCTAAAAAAAAGTTGTGCACAAAAAGGTGAAAAGAAGAGACTAACTACCTTCACTACCTGAAGGGAAGGCTGATTAAAACTGGATTGATGACTAAGCTGTGTCTTCCCAACACACTGCGTCGAAGGTGCCAAGTTAAATGAAAATTCAGTTCACGGTTAATCCCAAAATAACAGATAAAGCTTTGAGTACCTTATAAAATGTGGTATACATATATCACAAGCACGACTGAGGTGTGTTCTATCCCTGCGTGTTCTCACAGGATGCGTGCGTCACAGTCGAAGCAAACAAGCAGTGTGTCGAAATGATTTCCGTGAACAGTGGTGAGTTCGATGTCGTTAAGAATGGTGCGCTTTCCCGGAACTGCTGACTGTGCATAGTCTCACTGCCACGAACGGGCGGTGGGTGCAGGGGCGAGTAAGCGGGAGGAGTTTGCTTATCTGTTGCTGCCGTAGCACCAATTGTAGCAGTCGGGAATGTTACACTGCCGCAACACAGTCGACACCACTAGTGCGTGCAAGTCGCACGCTTCATAGTGCCCTACCAACAATCGAAGTTTTAGCTCTTTATTAAAAGCCTTACAGGTATCTGATAGTAAGAACAATGGATAAAAGATTATTCGTCCCATGAGACATTACTCTAATACCGTATATCTCTGAATCTCGCCTTTATAATCGCCTGTATTCAGCATAGTAGAGAGTCCACAAGTTTATTCACGCCACTCACTGATGACTAGATACTGTGGAGCTAACAGATTGCGGGGATGTCGATTGCTACGTTTCCAAAATGGTTCAAATGGCTCTAAGCACTATGGGACTTAACATCTGAGGTTATCAGTCCCCTAGAACTTAGAACTACTTAAACCTAACTAACCTAAGGACATCACACACATCCATGCACGAGGCAGGATTCGAACCTGCGACCGTAGCAGCAGTGCGGTTCCAGACTAAAGCGCCTAGAACCGCTCGGTCACAACAGCTAGCCTGCTACGTTTCACACGCTGTTCCAAATAGTTCCCAGATCGGATGGTGTAGAGGGTCAGTCAAGGTGGTTTGCGTGCCTGGCTGTCCGTCAAACCAGGAACATTGAATTGCAGCCCTGTCAACAGGGCTGTTATCTTGGAAGATGGGAGAGACAGTATACCCATCATAACGATGTAGATTGAAGGGGAGTCTCCGAACGGTTATAACCACTTCGAAGGAACTTACTGAAGGGCTTATAAACGGTGCAGTCACATTAATCTGACCACCGGCTATGTTCGATGTCAACATGCAATAAACCATTCATACACGGTACGTGCAGCACTAGAGGTGGAGAGTATATAAAACGTGTCGGAGAGACGCAGGAAAACAGTGCACTCGTTGTCATAATGCGGGAACATAATGATTCATCTGTCGTCCAAAAGGGCATGATCATTGGATTTCGGGCGAAAGGTGGAAGCTTTTATGAAACGGCTAAATCTGTGAACTGTCTGCGTGCCGCCTTGGTTAAATTATACCCTGCATGGAAAAATAGCGCTCTCCAGAACCGACGACGCCGAGCGGTTGGAGACGCCATGTCACGGATTGTGCTACCCCGTGTGTGTGTGTGTGTGTGTGTGTGTGTGTGTGTGTGTGTGTGTGGTGTTCTTAGAATTAGTTAGTTTAAATAGTGTGTAAGTCTAGTGACCGATGACCTCTGCAGTTTGATTCCTTAGGAACGCACAAACAAGTACCGGCGCCGAGGCAACTATAATGCACCATGGGCTACACATGACAGGGGTGAACGACGGCTGTGGAGATGTCTACGGTCGAATAGACGTGCAACTGTTGAGAAACTGACAGCGCAGATGAGCCAAGGGGTTACCAACAGTGTCTCCACAGCCAATGTTGGTGGGTATGGGCCTCCGCGGCAGACGCCTGTTTTATGCATCCATGTTGACTGCTCTTCGTCGGCAACGAAGGCTGGAATTTGCACGCCAACATCGCATATGGACGTCCAGCCAGTGGCGACAAGTGGCCTTTTCAGATGAATCACGATTTATGCTCCGTCGGATAGGTGGCCGCTCCGTTGGTCTGTATAGCGTGAAAGCACAGACACCCTCAAAGAATCGTACAAAGGGTCCAGGCCAGAAGAGGAAGCGTTTTTGTCTGGGGAATGCTTTCGTAACATTCCCTAGGTGATTTCGTCATTCTGGAACGAACAATGGACCAACACAGGTGTGCATCTATCCTTGGGGACCATATCCACCCCTATATGCAGTTTGTTTTTCCTCAGCACGGTAACATTTACCAGCAGGTCAATGCATCGCGTCACACAGCTCGTAGTTTAAAGGGCGACACAAGGAGTTTACCGTACATCCCTGGCACCAAACGCACCGGATTCCAACCCAGTCGAGAATCTGAGGAACCACATCGACCGGGCTGTGCGCGCCATGGATCCTCAACCGAGAATCCTTGCACACCGGACTCGGTATGGTTCCACATCCCTGTCAGTATCTTCCACAACCTCACTGACACTCTACCTGCACGTCTCGCAGTCGTCCGCCCTTCAGACGGTGTTTATTTAGGCTTCTGACAGGTGGTCACATTAATACGACTGGACAGTGTATATGCCACTGTCAATAGGGCAAGGTATGTTACGGACCATGAAAAAGTTCCGACTAACATCCGTTTCATACTTCGATTCAGTTTCCACTGAAGCTGCTGAAACACAGCCGACTAATTATTTAATTAATTTTGAAGAATCGTAGTCAAAATGTGGACTCTGGTACTGGCAACAGTTAACTAACATACGCAACGGTGCTGTCACCCTGCTGACCAGAATTTGTTAAGCAACATCCTTCACATAGGGCTCACAGTGGCATATCTCTCTTCAGCCTCTGTCGCTCAGAGGGCATGTAATGTGAACAGGAGCGCTGAAACTCCGTCCGATTCGCTCCAAAGTTGGCTGGACAATTTGCAGCCGAATTATTAGCAGCAGTAAAGTTACTGCTGAATTCCCGTAATTTTATGAAGCTACTATATTTTTTTATGTTTGTGGTAGGTTGTGGCTAGAAAGCGCAATGCAATAATGTTAGCGTCTAGCTGCTGTTGTACAAGTATACTGATGGTCCTCTTTACACTTTCATCCACTACAAGCTTTGTTAATCTGCTCTGTGGTAGAGAATTGCACAATAGCCGTAATTGTGCTTGAACATTTTCCAATAGCCCACGTGCAAAATATTGTTATTTACAGAATGCGCTTATGGTCGCGCCGTAGCAAAACTACCGTTCGGTGGCTTTGGTTCAAAAAATGGTTCAAATGGCTCTGAGCACTATGCGACTTAACTTCTGAGGTCATCAGTCGCCTAGAACTTAGAACTAATTAAACCTAACAAACCTAAGGACATCACACACATCCATGCCCGTGGCAGGATTCGAACCTGCGACCGTAGCGGTAACACGGTTCCAGACTAAAGCGCCTAGAACCGCATGGCCACGCCGGCCGGCAGTGAACAACAGTACTTGGTTCTGTATCACTATGGTTTTATGTAGTTCAAACTTGAGGACACGCCAGCAGGCAAAGCTTAAGTCAATATGCGAAAAAAAAAAAAAAACTCGAAAGTCCGTTTTCTACCCATTTGAGAGTTCCGTATTTCAATCGGTCCATCTGTTAAGACACTCTTTTTTTCTCAGGAACGGGTATGCGTTTCGAGTTGAAATTCATGTCACGTACTGAAGTCTGTGATCGCTTGGATGTGTAAAAAAATTAAGCTTCTAAGTCAATGCAACCAAAAGATACGTCCATATGTCACATGTGTGATACTCGCAAACTCACTCATCAAAACTGAGGGGGCACGTCTCGTTGATGTATAATTATAAAATTTGGCAAGAAGCAAAGTTTCAGACTAAAAGTAATAGGAAAAATCCGAGAATTGTTAATTTGTAACTATATGACACGACAAAAATATATCTTTTCTTATTCGTTATCCTACTTCAAACTTAAAACAGTCTCGAAAGTCTTGGAATTTTCCGGACCGATATCGTGCCAGTGTCGATATCGATAACAGACATAAATCGTAGAGATTCTCGATTCCAGGGATGGATGAACTGTCTGTATACATAATTAAGTTTTTGCGGAACCCTCAGAGCGCGAGCGCTACTCGCACCAGGCCAGTTTCTATATCTTCATATTGACCAACTATGATCACTTAACAAGTACAATTCCACTTCTTCATTTATTGTTTCGTATTTTCCCAGTACTCCATCTTCTCTGTACGCTGTTAATACATTTTTTCTTATCACGTTGTTGCTGATTTCGTATTTAACATGCCTTGTGAAGCTCTCTAAATGTGGATCATTATTCTAAAATCATTTTCGATACTTTGATGTTTCGCCTGCGTCTCGTCTTATTTTTGTAATGCATGCTATTATTGACTTCTTTTTCTAGAAGTATAGGAATATTTGTTTCGTTTATTCATTAGTTAGAAGTGGCAAATGAGATCAAATTTCAGCTTGTTATTACGTCTGATGTTTTTTGAGCATTTTGTAGGATCTCTTCATTATTTCTCAGCTTCCAACCACTTTCAGTTCATTTTCGCCCCATTATTGTTCCAGTAATCAGTCTTTCATATGTCTATTTTGCCCAGATTATAGTTCATCATTTGGCATTCACATGTACATAGACAGTCTTGTCGTACTTCTGCGACATAGTGTTTTAGTTTTGTATTTGTAGAAATGCATTTCCTGTTTTAGGTATTCATAGTAAAACCATATCTCTTCAGGGTTTTATTAACTCATGCATTTAAGCAAATTTGTTTTTCGGTTCTGCAGTATGGCTTGTCCAGGATAATTAAACGTACTAACTCGCTCTGTTGTACCTATTTGGTTTTCAGTGTACTTTTGGCAGTTTTATTTTTATATCTGTCCTGAATTTGGTTTTGTAGTAGAAATTGTGAGACCAGTTGTATTGGCTGTTCTTTCCAGAAGATTTTGAGTAAATGCTTCTGTCAGATTTTCTGAAAGTATTCTAAAACGTTGGCAAAAACTAGGTAATCACCTTCATGCCATGTGATTTCCTTTATAGGATTATTAATTCAGTTTTGTGATTGTTTAGCGCCTTATTACATCCTTACAATTCTTTCTACCCTTTATTTATTTTACTCAAATACTCGCTGAGGACTTAATAGATGAAAGAGTATAAATTATCGGTATTTATTTTCTCGGCCTTTCTTAGCGTGCACTGTTTAGCCGATGAACTAAAACTCGCATGCTGCACAGATCAGCGCTGTGACGCGTGGCAATGATCCTAGCATGGCTCTTGGATTGGACAGGAACACGTGCGGCCAGACAGAGTCCGTGATTTATATAGCCGGCTACAGTCGTAAACAGATTCTCGGGTACCACGTGTGGGCGCCTCATCTCGTATGTACATTCGTGCCCTCCCCCCCCCCTCCCTCCCCCCTCCCACCCCCACTATTCGCTCCAGCAGTCAACGCCTGCACAGACGGACTAGCACGTGTCCTAAGCTTTCTCGGCTCTCGTGCCTTCATGCATCACGCACGACCCTGCTTACGTCTTTGTCTTCACTCATTTGACTAGCAAGCTGTGTACGAAAAATGATTCAATAAACACAGCATTAAGTTGGTTCGTTCCCGGTTTATTCATTTTTAGGTTTGTAATTTAATTTTCATGATCGGCTGTGTAGCCTTGAGGTATCCAGATTCCATTTAGGGCATCAAATGTCTGCGTAGTAATGAAACTGTTGAATAGTAATTTTCCGTCGCCCTCCCCCCCCCCCCCCCACTACACACACACACACACACACACACACACACACACACACACACACACACACAAAAAAAAAAAAAAAAACGGCTGTAAATTGACAAAACTGCTAGACCAAAGAAACTGTAAATACAGACCGTCCAAGAAACAGTAGTTTGTTTGCTAATTGTTACGATAAATTCTGGGATGTTGCTCAGATATAATCGTTACAATAAGATTTAAACATCCAGTATGGTTGTAAGACTACCGTAGGCTATCACACGTAAGCGGAGACTACAGTTGTTTTCCTATTGGCATTGGTCAGTTAAGATCGTACCGCATTACTTGTACGTTGGGCGTATTGCATAGCTATCGGCCATTACGTCATTTCGATCGCTTTGTTTGCATATGAGATCAGTGTCTTACTAGATTCCCCTAGAAACCGGAAGTGGTGAACCGTCTAGAAACTGAGTGAGAGTACGTAACGTGCGGAACATTTTTTCTACATGGTTATCATCCTGTCTGTTACTCAGAAATAAGCAATATTTATAGTAAAATTGAAATTATCAATATTTAATTCAGGGTTTATTCGAAAGTTGTTGATTTGTAACTTGAAACAGAGGTACATTGTTGTAAAAATAAAAAAAAATGTATTATCATATAGCACTAGAATAAGCAGTTTCCTGAAAAACAGGTCAAATTAAAAAAAACACACACACACAAAACAAAAACATTAAACATCGCTTCAATACTTCATTAAGCTTGTATAAAACGTGCTTCGGTTATTCACAAAGATCTTTCGCACTTATCAGTAATAACACGAAACTTTGGCTTTGATCGTGATGATGAGCGTTCTGTTGAGTACAAAAAACAACTACTACAATAATATGGATTTTTTAATGTTGGTGCATGTAAACTGATCTTGCATCAAAGATAATTGCTTTGGTTACGTAAAAGCGCAGACATAACGCCATAAATTAATTTTTATTACTCATGAAATGCAGTTTATATTTTGTAAGGATGTAGAATACACATTGGATTAACGTTGAACGATGTGCGGTGCTAATTAGATGCATAACAAACAAAACAAAGAGAATTCGTCGGCTCCCAGTTCATTTACGTTTCTTCTGCCACCAACACTGCCGGTAATCCTACCATTTACTATACGTCATTTATGTACTGTACCAAAGCCATCTAACCGGCCGGAGTGGCCGTGCGGTTCTAGGCGCCTCAGTCTGGAACCACGTGACCGCTACGGTCGCAGGTTCGAATCCTGCCTCGGGCATGGATGTGTATGATGTCCTTAGGTTAGTTAGGTTTAAGTAGTTCTAAGTTCTAGGGGACTGATGACCACAGATTTTAAGTCCCATAGTGCTCAGAGCCATTTTTGTTGTTCATTGATCAGCCAAAACATTAAGACCACCGACCTACTATCGTCCAGGGCATAGCAGTGTCACCTGGCGAGGAATGGCTGCACTGAGCGTACTGTCCGTCTGTAGAACGGGAAAGGCGTGCGATCTATTTGAGTCTGACAGACTGTGATGGCCCGGAGACTCGGCACGAACATTTCGGAAACTGCACGACTTGTCGGGTGTTCGAAGAGTGTTGTGGCGAGTGTCTTCTACACGTGGCGAAACCAAGTTGAAACCACGTCCAGACGTCGTGGGGTTGGGCGGCCACCCCTCATTAGAGATGTCCGCCGATGCCGTAAGCCGGGCAGGCTGGTAAAACAGGAAAGGCGGTGCACTGTGGCGGAACTAACATCAGACTTTCATGGTGGGCAGAGTACAAGACTGTTTTAACACACAGTGCACCGAACACTTCTAATGATGGGCCTCCGCAGCTGATGATCCATGCATGTGCCAATGTGAACTGCATGTGCCAATGTGAAGACCACGACATGGGCAACTTCGATTGAAGTGGGCAGGTACCCATCGTCACTGGACGTTAGCGCAATGACAGAGCGTCGCATTTTCTGATGACTCGCGATACCTTCAACATGCCGATGGGAGGGCACGAATCAGTCGTCTTCCAGGGGAGCAGCTCCTTGACACCTCTACTGCGGGACGGAGACAAGCTGGCAGCGGCTCCATTATGCTCTGGGGAACATTCACGTGGACACCGATGGGTCCAGTGGAGTTCATGCAATGCACCATGACGACCAAGGACTATCGTACAATGGATGCAGACCAGCCATATCCCTTCATGCCGATCATATTTCCGATGCCAGTGGTATTTTTCAGCAAGACCTGGAGTGTGATTGGAGTGGTTTCAGCAACAGGGTGGCGAGTCCCAGTTGGTGTGCTGGCCTCCCCAACTCGTCATATCTGAACATGATAGAATACATCTGCGAAGTGACTGAACGTGTCGTCAGAGCTCATCGCCTCCCTCCCCGGAATTTTCGGGAATTAAGTGACTTGTGAGTGCATATATGATGCCAGCTCCCTCCAGCGACCTACTAAGGCTTCACTATGCTTCCATGTCACGAAGCCTCGCCACTTTTATCCGAGCCAGAGGTGGACATTTCGCCTATTAGGTAGGTCGTCATAATGTCCTGGCTGATGAGTGTAAATTCCCACGGCAGAGATTGAAAGGGAAAATGAAGGAAAACAAGCAGCAGTTTTGGAAGAAGAGGAAGAAAAAATAAGCTTATTGTATGTGAAAAGTTGAACCGGTGTGCCACACAAGAGATTACTACCAATACCTCCCTTTCAAAGTTGGTTTGCTGGCATTTGCGCTATCCGAGCAATGCTCACCAACCAACTCAAAGCTGCAACTTGGTGCTGTGGCACATAGCACCTCCACGATAGTGACTGCCTCGTTGACACGTAGCATATTATATCCTTCAAGTTTTATTCTTTTGACGTCCGACTTATCCTGTGCTCATATTGAAGAAATTGTGTATGTGGCGGTTAACAATAACATGCAGCATATGCCTTTCTCACTTATCCAACCTTTTCTGCTCACATCCCGTTCCTAACCCATTACAAATGGAAACATTCTGCACGTCTTTATTGTCTTCACAGCACCAGATTTCCTCCTGGTGGCCGAAAAAATGGTTCAAATGGCTCTGAGCACTGTGGGACTTAACATCAGAGATCATCAGTCCCCTAGAACTCAGAACTACTTAAACCTAAGTAACCTAAGGACATCACACACATCCATGCCCGAGGCAGGATTCGAACCTGCGACCGCAGCGGTCGCGCGGTTCCAGACTGAAGCGCCTAGAACCACTCGGCCACAACGACCAGCTGGTGGCCGAAATTGGAACTTTTTTTGCGTAAATCGCTGCAGCAATGCATTAAAACACCTACATAGTTCGCTGTCATACGATAATTACAGCCCTTACTGAACCTCTGTGAGAAGCTGCAATTTAATTATAACCACCTCGTACTAAGGTTAGTTGGTTGATTTGGAGGAGGGCACCAAACTGCGAGGTCATCGGTGTCATTAGGGATGGATGGGAAAAGAAGTCGGCCGTGCCCTACCAAAGGAACCGTTCCGACATTTGCCTGAAACAATTTAGGGAAATCACGGAAAACGTAAATCAGGATGGCCGGGTATGAACCGTCGTCCTCCCGAATCAGAGTCCAGTGTGTTAACTAACCACTGCGCCACCTCGCTTGGTCCAGTGCTACGATATTGCTCTTTCATCAATCAGACGGAGGAAAGTGGAACGCGTAATTTTCATGTCTGATACTGTAACAGTGATTTATTTGTGGTGATACATTCCCTTCAAATTCTTACCCGGCATCCCTAGTTCGTCCTGGAGTTTGCAACGAGCATTCCAAAACACATCACGAAATATGTCGTCCCGAGTGCCGTTTACTCTCTTCTCTACACGAAAGTCTTTTTGCACCTTTCTGATTAGCAGATTCGATGCAGTACGCAGTAGAATATAGGATACGTCTGAATTCTTTGCACCCTCGGTTTCTGATTATCAGTATCAGACAATCTACTACAGAACACTAATCCTCGTCTTCTCTTAATGACCGTCGGTTTTGATATTTTTGAGTTCAGAGGCAGGCGATCATCCTTTAGCAAGCACATCGCACTGAAACATTAGTCGCTCAGAGACGAACTCACTAACATGCTGTGTAACACCGCCTCTAGCCTTGATAAATAATCGTCTGAATTCGGCCAGGAAGAGAATCTAAAATTTTTTCTACATCTACATCTGTACACGGCAAGCCGTCTAATCGTTGTGGCGGAGGGTACTTTGTGTACCACTCTCAATCGTCCCCCTCCCCCTTTCCAGTTTTTGTCGCGGAAGGTCCGCAGAAAGAACGACTGTTGGTAGACCTCCGTTTGAGCACGAATCCCTCTTCGGGGAACATATGTCGTCAGGATTTTGAGAGTAAACAACAACATCTCTCTTCTCGTGCTTGCCACTGGAGATTGGTGACCATCTCTTCAAAGTGAACTACCAAGCTGTGGGGATGTTCACTGCTACGTGTCACGAGTTGCGCTAAACAGTCCCAACCATTTCCACGGGTATAAGTTCGGTCATTTAACGGACCAGTCGAGATGCAATTGGATACCTAAGCGCCTGTCAAACAAGGAACGTATGCGTGAAGCCCAGCGAATACGTCTGCTGTCTTCTAGGGAAGACGGACAGCATATCCATCAAACAGATTTACAAGAAAAGATGACATATGGTCACCGAAAACGCTGAAATAAATATCCTGGTTCATGTTTATGGGAACATGAATGAATGTGCCCCAGTCATGTTACGAGAAACACCGTCAACACAATGTGTGATGAACAATATTCATTTGGCCGTCAGTGCACTGCCTTCTATTGTTTTAAAAATATGCAAAATCGTGATACTACACGCCTCTAAATATCTACTGTCCAGTTTCTGAATGGCCTATTAGAGACGAGCAGCTTTTATGCTGCTGTGACCAATGGCCTTTTGCAATGTACCCAATTCCGTATGTTAATTGCACGCAGTTCCATTCACAATGTTCGTGCGGAAACTCAAAGTTGAGATGGACTATCATTCACTGACAGCAGCAAATCATGTAAGGTTTGCAACCTACCGTCACTGACAAATTGTGACACGTGTCCGGTTCCTGTAGGTTACGATCTTTTTACGGCCACTTCCACGTCTGCGAGCGGTACGCTACTCCGTGTAGACGGTGAGTTGTGGAAAATACATTGTGTAACATTATTTTCCTTCCTGTTCCATTCGCGAATGGGGTGGGAAAGATAGACTTTCGGTGAGTCTCTTGCAAGTTTCAACGTCGTTGGAGGAAGTCATGTGTTGCCTGATTCTGCTTGGAACGTACGTTCTCCTAATTATGTCTCTACGTGATTGACAACGCCTTTCATATTTATGTGAGGCTCTCGTACTCACTAAACGTACCGTTGACTCAAAGGGCAACTCTTCTTTTAATCCAGTATGCCTCTTATACCAATGCTACCTGGAATGGGTCCCTTACTAACGACTAAAACTCCAGAACAGATCGCACGGGGTTTTGTGGATAAAATAAATTTCCTTGGATTGACTGGCTATTCCGTCGGTTCTTGGTAGAATTTCCTTGGGATTATTATAATCTATCGCAGTCTCGCAAAAATAGTTCAAATGGCTCTGAGCACTATGGGACTTAACTTCTGAGGTCATCAGTCCCCTAGAACTTCGAACTACTTAAACCTAACTAACCTAAGGACATCACACACACCCATGCCCAAGGCAGGATTCGAACCTGCGACCGTAGCGGTCGCGCGGTTCGAGACTGTAACGCCTAGAACAGTCGGCCACCGCGGCCGGCTCAGTCTCGCACCTCCATCAACTACTACAAATGTATGTTATCGTTTCATCTTATACGGCTTTGGACGAATACTTGTTGATATTTTACGGTAGTCAGTGACTTCAGGACGGATCGCCAGTGGCGTAATCGAACAAAGATGGGTCTTCATTGCTTGCCAGCGTGAAGATCAATAGAAGGAGGGTGAAAGATTTAAAATTAACCCAGATAATGCAAGCACTGAGTGAAGGGTGTAACTTGAGTACTACACCTCAAATCAAATGACCGGAGCAAAAGTCAACTGCCGCGGGCAACCAGAAGTTGTTGAGAGGGATCATTACCGATTATAGCCGGTATTCAAAGCTCAGTAACTCGAACGGTTCAGTGCTGTACAACAAAAACAACAACCGGTGAAATTTGAAACAAACACTGCATATAAGTAACGTACTGTTTTATCAAAACAGTGGAAAATATCAATTCTGAAATTTTACTAATTAAAAAAAAATGGTATGGAAAAATTCAGCATTTTTATGAGTGTAGACAAGCAGCACATTTTGTTTAGAGATTGGAAGAAAACCGAGCGAGGTGGCGCAGTGGTTAGCACACTGGACTCGCATTCGGGAGCACGACGGTTCAATAGCGTCTCCAGCCATCCTGATTTAGGTTTTCCGTGATTTCCCTAAATCGTTTCAGGCAAATGCCGGGATGGTTCCTTTGAAAGGGCACGGCCGATTTCCTTCCCAATCCTTCCCTAACCCGAGCTTGCGCTCCGTCTCTAATGACCTCGTTGTCGACGGGACGTTAAACACTAACCACCACCACCACCACCACCACCACCACCACCACCACCACCACCACCACCATTGGAAGAAACTGAATAAAATGGTACAAATTTTACATAGTTTTTGAAATATAGCCATTTAAGATTTCAAAATACAAAAAATAGTACAATTTTGGAAACTGTAGAAATTAATAAATCAAAAACATACGGCTGAAAAAACATGTCATTTGAAATTTTTCATGCCAACAACTGCTATCAGTGTATAAAAAATTATCAAAATCGGCGATGTTAAGAATCAGGTCATTGGTTAATTTCATATGGACTGACCCCTAAACTATATTGAATGATTACAAATAAAAAGTTTTGAATGGCGTAAGAGCCACAGATTTTGGACTAATGATCAAGGATACATGTATAATGTGACCTGGAGAGGGCACAAAAGGTCTATGGTCTAATTAAAAGTGCTTGATGCTTGACATCTAAAAAAAAGGGCTCTGAGCACTATGGGACTTAACATCTGTGGTCATCAGTCCCCCAGAACTACTTAAACCTACCTAACCTAAGGACATCACACACATCCATGCCCGAGGCAGGATTCGAACCTGCGACCGTAACTGTCACTCGGTTCCAGACTGAAGCGCCAAGAACCGCACGGCCACACCGGCCGGCACTTGACATCTGTCACTTGTCACATCGGCTGCCGGCTACCTGTCGCTTATAGGTGACACACGTACACGGTGGGTCACTTCACAACTGCTGTTAATGTGTAACGCGGTGCAACGTTGGAAGCGGCCGCCGCAAGACGGAAGTGTGAGATGCTCTGTCGTTAGCTGATTCTAAGTTCGACCAATGACTGAACTGCGGCCGAAAACATGTATTGCAGCCCTGCATTTAAACCCAGACTGTAGCCTAACCACAACCTAGTCATGTACAGTCAACAATCTCATTGGTTACCTGAAACTATCCTTACATTTGCTACACGAAATGCCGCTTTACCAACCGGTGAACAGTCCTGTTTCGCACTGGGTTGTAGATTGTAGAAGATACTGACAAAGGAATGATACGAAGAAAAACAAGGCCAATAAAGTCAGCACGATAGAGAAAATGACGGGGCTAAGTATTAGAAATTAAAAAAATTACATTTAAATTGAAACTTCCTGGCAGATTAAAACTGTGTGCCCGACCGAGACTCGAACTCGGGACCTTTGCCTTTCGCGGGCAAGTGCTCCACCATCTGAGCTACCGAAGCACGACTCACGCCCGGTACTCACAGCTTTACTTCTGCCAGTACCTCGTCTCCTACCTTCCAAACTTTACAGAAGCTCTCCTGCGAACCTTGCAGAACTAGCACTCCTGAAAGAAAGGATATTCTGCCGGACTATCTGACGACTTCCCTATTTCCATGGGAGTTCATCAGGGATCTGCTCTCTCACCGCTCCTATTTACCAGTCATGGATACCGTCACAAGAAACCTGCAGAAAACCTAGTCCTGGACGTTACTGTATAGTGATGATGTGCTAATGGCCAGTGAAGATAAGAATGATCTAAAACTTCAAGTCCAAGCCTGCAATGACCGCCTTGCAGATGTAGGACTACGGCTCAATGTGTTGAAAACATTACCTTTCCGCAGATTTAAATGTCTCTGTAACCCTCGGAATCAATGGTGTTGACCTCCCAACAGCAAGCACTTTAAAGTACCTGGGCTCGACAATTGCTTCCGATGGAAATCTCAGTGCAGAAATCTCCAACTCAGCAGCGCGTGGCTCAAATGGCGTTCCATTACTGGAGCACTATGCGACAAGAAAATTCCAAACAGGCTCAAATAAAAAGTATGCCAATTGGTAATCCGTCCAGCTGCATTGTATGTGGCTGGATGCTGGCCATCAACAAAGGCTTGCTGTTATGGACACGAAAATGCTTAGCTGGACATCGGGATTAACACTGCATGACCACGTCACAAATAATGAAGTTAGCAGGCTATACGGTGTTGCACCAATAGTAGGCAAAATTAGAGAAAGCTGCCTACGTTGGTACGGGCATGTCCTTAGAGCAGACCAGACAACAGTGGCAAAGACTAGTTTCAACCTAAATGTAAATGGGAAACGGCCAACAGGACGACCAAGGCAGCGATGGCTTGACACCCTGCAAGAAGACCTCAAGATATCAGGCCTTCACCCTAATCAGGTACAAGATCGCAAGAAGTGGCGACAACAAGAGAAAACAACGGACCCCGCCAGCACGTGGGACAGACGCTAAGAAAGAAGAAGATGGAAAACTAAAATCTGGATGACGGGATCGTGATTTACACCAGCTACACTAAAGGGACAAAGGAACTGGTATAGGTATTCGTATTCAAATACAGAGATATGTAAATAGGCACAATACGGCGCTGCGGTCGGCAACGCCTGTATAAAACAAGTGTCTGGAACAGTTGTTAGATCGGTTACTGTTGCTACAATGGCAGGTTATCAAGATTTAAGTAAGTTTGAACGCGGCGTTATAGTCGCCGCACGGGCGATGGGACACAGCATCTCCGAGGTGGTGGGTATTTTCCCGCACGACCATTTCACGAGTGTATTGTGAATATCAGGAAACCGGTAAAACATCAAATCTCAGTCATCGCTGCCACCGGAAAAAGATCCTGCAACAACAGGAGCAACGACGACTGAAGAGAATCGTTCAACGTGACAGATGTGCAACCCTTCCGCAAGTTGCTGCAGATTTCAATGCTGGGCCATCAAAAAGTGTCAGTGGGAGAACCATTCAACGAAACGTCATCGATATGGGATTTCGTGTACCTTTGATGACTGCACGACACAAAGCTTTACGACTCGTCTGGGCCCTCATCACCGACACTGAACTATTGTTGAAGAAACATGATACTTGGTCGGACGAGTCTCGTTTCAAGTTGTATTGAGCGGATGGACATGTACGGGTATGCAGACAACCTCATGAATCCTTGGACCCTGCATGTCGGCAGAGGACTGTTCAAACTGGTGGAGGCTCTGTAATTGTGTGCGGCGTATGCAGTTGGAATGATGTGGGATCCCTAATACGTCTAAAGACGACTATGATAGGTGACACGTACGTAAGCATCCTGTGGGATCATCCGCATCCATTAATGTTCATTGTGCATTGCGACGGACTGAGGAAATTCCAGCAGGCCAATGCGACACCCCACACGTCCAGAATTGCTAGCGGGATTCTAAGTTTAAACGCTTCCGCTGGCTATCAAACTCACCAGACATGAACATTATTGAGAATTTTTGGGGTGCCTTGCAACTTGCTGTTCAGAAGAGATCTCCACTGCTCTGTGCACTTACGAATTTATGGACAGCCCTGCAAGTTCATGGTATCAGTTCCCTCCAGCACTACTTCAGACATTAGTCGATACCATGTCACGTCGTGTTGCGGCATTCTGCGTACTCGCGGGGACCCTGCACGACATTAGGCCGGTGTACCAATTTCTTCAGTGTAGCTCCGTCACCGTGGTGGAGCAATACATCGGTTGAACAAGGACTGCAGAAGGGATAACTGCGAGCTTGTTAATGGAGTCATCTCGGTATTCTCCTGAACTGACGCAGGAAACACCGTATAAGGAAAATTTAAAATAGGATAATCGCATCAGAATATGAGCCTTGTTCCTTCTGACCACAAGTCTCGCATGGTTACACAGGAAGTCTTAAAATATTTTTTACATTTGTAAGGCGTCCGAAAAACTTTGCCACATTTAAAATTATCGCACAGAAGACAATGTCTGAAAATGATAACTTTTCTTCAATCAACTGTACATTAATATAAAATTTAACGTTATGACTATTTCGTAATTATTACTTCACCAAACAAGCCATGAAATACCAACCGCCTTCCTTTACGTTGCAGAGACGTTGAGCAATTGCATATGATTTGTCAACAACAACGCCAATATGAAATAAAAACGTGATTTCATATTATTTATAACCTATACTGCGAAAGGACCATTTCTTCGGTAATAGCGGGTACCCTAGTGCCTGCATAAAAGAGGAATGACATTATCCATTAGACATTATATTTTAACGGGGAAATGTTGTGGCTTTACGACCAAACTTAGGATCGTAACTGCCAGCCAGGATGTAATTTTCTCAATTTTTAACATAAAATCAGAACTTTATTAAAATGTATTAAGCACAACAGCGCTTTTATATGCAATGTTAAACTTAATGTGGTACATTTTATTGGATATGATGACAGTGGTTAGAGTTAACGTCCTTTCGACGTTAGTGCCTTTACAGTTTCAACAGGAGTTCATTTTGATAAGAATATGGGAATCATATCAGGCGATGCCGAGGGAATTAGATTAGGAAACAAGACACTACAAGCAGTACACGAATTTTACTATCTGGGCAGCAAAATAACTGATGATTGTCGAAGGAAGAGAGACAGTGCAGACTGGCAACAGGAAGAAAAGTGTTTCCGAAAAAGAGGAATTTCTTAAGATTGCACATACGTGTTAGGTCTTTTCTGAAGTTATTAGTCTGGGCTGTAGACTTGTCCGGAAGTGAAACGTGGGCGATAAGCAGCTCACACCAGAAGAGGATGAAAGTTTACGAAATGGATGCTAGAGAAGAATGCTGAAAATTAAATGGGTACATCGAGTAACTAATGAACCGAATTGGGAAAAAATGAAATTTATGGCAGAACTTGACTAAAAGAAGGGATTGGTTGATAGAACACATCCTGCAGCATCAAGGAATCATCAGTTTGGTAATGGAAGGAACTGGTGTGCGTGAGAGGGGCGGGAAGGGGAGGGGGGTTAAACTGTAGATAAAATTGTAGACAGAGGTCAAGGGACGGAATACAGTAATCAAGTTAAAATGGACACAGACTGCAGTAGTTATTCGGTTGGTTGGTTGGTTTGGGGTATAAAGGGACCAAACTACAGGGTCATCAGTCCCTTTTCCCCGACGCAAGCAAGGCTCAAGGTACAAAACTACCCAACACCACACCTAAAAAGAAAACGAATGGAACGAACAAAAAACGGGGAAAACATACACCACGAGGAAAAGTGGAAGAAGGTATTAAAGCCAAAGAGCATATGGTCTGGGCTGGCTGAAATAATAAAAGAGGATGAGCCAGCCACTCTGCAACACTCTTTTTATAAGCTGGCGAACGCGGGAGCCGTTTAAAAGCTATTAGGTGCTCTAGGGAAGGATCGTTCTAGCGATATGCTCAACTACCACATTGTTGGTACCATGGAGGGGGGGGGGGGGGTGATTCAGAAGTGACAGCAGAGGTGAAAGCTTCCCAGTCTGCCTTGTTTAAAGTCCATCTTGGTAGACGTCCGGGAGAATGGCGCTGGGGGAGTGACAGGAAGATGGGAAAGTAGTCACTACCACACAAGTCATCGTGGGCTCTCCAGTGGACAGATGGGAGAAGTCTTGGTCTGCAGAGGGATAAATCAATTGTAAGTAACATGAGCCACCCTGAAATGTGTGTAGGCCCCAGTATTTAAGAGGCAGAGGTCGAGTTGAGACTGGAAAGTTTTGACATTTCTACATCGACCAGTAAGAACAGTGCCACCCCACAAGGGGTTATGGGCGTTAAAAATCTCCCAAAAGTAGGAAAGGTTTAGGGAGATGATGAATCAGTGCAGCCAATGCGTTCAGGGGTACTGCACCATCTGGAGGAAGATATACGTTGCAGACAGTTATTTCCTATGTTGTCCTTACCCTGACAGCCACAGCTTCAAGAGGGGTTTGAAGGGGCACAGGTTCACTGCATACCTAGTTCAGGACATAGACACAAACTCCACCTGACACTCTATTACAGTAGCTACGGTTCTTGCAATATCCCCTATAACCGCGAAGGGCAGGGGTCTGTATAGCCAGGAACCAGGTTTCCTGGAGGGAAATGCAGAAAGTAGGTGTGAAGCTTAACAGTTGCCGTAGCTCAGCCAAGTGGTGGAAAAACCCGCAGCAATTCCACTGTACAATGACGTTATCCTGAGGCTGGGAAGGCATGAAGCATGCAAATAGGCAGGTTATGCCTCAGGGTAACTTGCTGCCACCGATTGAGTATTTGTATCCATTTCTATTGTGGATGAGGCATCAGTGAAATCCAAGTCCTCAGGAGACGCTGAGATCTCCACCTCATGTGCAGGTGCAGAATTGGTAGGAAGTGGTGGTGTTGGGGCCACCGGAGGGTACTTTTTGTTAGCAGACTTCTTTGTTTGCTTGCCCTTTCGCTTCTCTTTAGGGGCTTGCTGGGGGGACTTCTCTGAAGTAGCTTCAGGCATGGAGGAAGACCGTGTAGCTCTTCGTCCAGCAGCTTTTGGCTCCTTTGGCCACTGGCGAGTGTCTGCTGTGGCATTAGTGGAGACCTTAGGAGAGAGGGTCCCAAGGGAACCCTTCCGCACGAGAGGATCCGGAAAAGGCTGTTGCTTCTCCTGCTGGGGGGGGGGGGGGGGGGGGGCGATGTCCCTGAAGTAGGTACTTTGGGAGCAATGGAAGGAGATTTTTCCCCTAGCACCAAGGGGCAGATGTATTCTGGAGGCCCCGAGGGCCCACTGTTCGTGGCACAGAGTGTGGTACGACTGGTACTTGTGATGGCGATGGTAATGTAGCTGCAGCGTATGTGGACGTCAACCGAACGGATTGTAATCGTTCAAATTTACATTTAGCCTCTTGATAAGTCAACTGATCCAGGGTCTTGTACTCCATGATTTTTGGCTCCTTTTGGAGTCCTGTACAGTCTGGCGAGCAGGGAGAGTGCTGCTCTCTGCAGTTGATACAAGTGGGAGGAGGCGCAAAGGGCACAGTGGACGTCCGCAGTCTCCATATGTGGCGTTGGAATTGCAGCGGGAAGACATGTTCCCGAATTTCCAGCACTTAAAGCACCGCATAGGGGGAGGGACGTAAGGTTTATCGTCACAGCGGTATACCATCACCTTGACCTATTCAGGCAATGAATCACCCTCAAAGGCCAAGATGAAGGCACCGGTAGCAACCCTGTTGTCTTTGGGTCCCCTGTAAACGCACCAGATGAAATGAACACCCCGCCATTCTAGACTGGCGCGGAGCTCATCAGACTGCAAGAGAAGGTCGCGATCGAAAATAATCCCCTGGAACATGTTGCGGCTTTAATGGGGAGTGACGGAAACAGGAATATCACCCAGCCAGTCACAAGCGAGAAGCGCCTGGGACTGGGCTGGGGATGCTGTCTGAATCAAGACTGCACCGCTTCTCATCTTGGACAGCGCTGTCACTTCCCCAAACTTATCCTCAAGATGTTCAACAAAAAATTGAGGTTTCATAGGGAGAAAGGAGTCCCCGCCCATTCTGCTACTGACTAAATACCAAGGCGAATATGGCTCTTCTTTCTGTTGCCCTACGTTCCTCCCATGGTGTAGCGAGGCAGGGAAACGATTTAGGGTCATATCTGTCAGCATTGTACTTGATCTTGTCCTTCTTAGAGATTGCTGGCCCTGAACGGTCATTAGCAAGAGATGACTTAGTCCGCTTCATTGTGGGTCATCTGCCTGATGCCACCCACTCCGATCAGGGGCTCTCCCCACGGGCGCCACCCAGCTACAGCAAAGGCCACCTGGCATGATGGCCATTGTCAGGAGTCCTGATGCCCCAGGAAGGCAGCCATCTACTCCTTGGCATACGTGGGGAGTAAAGGTCAGCCATCAGCAGCGCAATCCCTGTGTTGTCAGGGGGCTACAACCAAATGGGTACATGACAGCCCCACCACAACGGACTGGCTACTGTGTTGGATATTGGGTGCAGAGAAATCCAATACTGTCACGGGGTCAAAAGAGGACAGGAGACAATGGAAGAAGATGACACACCACGGAAAGCGTCCTCGCCCAAATAGTTGAATTGCAGGTGGAGATTCAATGCCATGACAAGAGGTTCAGGAGATAGAATCTAAGGGCACTATGGATAACTCATGCACCACTTAAGGCGTCTTCCCCCATAAGACCCGCACTTCTGTAGAATTTGAAAAGTGGCAGGTCAAACCAAAAAATGGGACCTTTTAGTCGCCTCTTATGACAGGCATGGATACCTAAGGTCTATTTTAGCCCACGGACCCGCATGGGGAGTTATTCGGAGTAGAAGAGGTTTGCACAGGCTAGACTAGCAATGAGAATTGCATAAAACCAGTCTACAGACTGAAGTTAACAACACTGGTTAAAATCGGGCACCGGGCATCTCGGCATTTACCTGTAGTTACACTTGTGGAAAATTAAAAATAATAATCTATAAACAATGATCCCACATGAATGAGTTGTTATTCACAATACGACATTCCTTCAAGAAGGGTGCATTTAATAATATTATTAATTTGTGGCGCCCTATCTAGCTACAATTCAGACTTGCGCTCGTACAAACAAATGATGCTATAGGTACCGTGTGTTATCTTGGAAGAGCTGCTTCCACATATTTCCGCAATGGGACAAGGAATGTTACTGGTAGCACAGTACAGACCAGAAGTCGACAACAGCGCCCACACAGGGTCACTGGAGGCGTATCTGGTGAGCATAATAGCCACGATTATGAAACACTTTGGAGAACGTATTGTCATGTGGCAATGTTATGCTGGAAGAGAGCACCTATCAAACGTCGCTGAGAAGGCAACACTATGAACTACATCATGATTTGGGCATATCATGCACTTTTCAAGGTTCACCTAACTACTAAAAATATACTGTTATTGTAAGCTGTGGACACCCGCACCATAGTGTTCGAAGGTAGTCCTTTATGTCTCTGCCTGGTACACTCGCGCACTGATCAGCAGTGGCTCCTCGTGCGATGCGACGACTCAGAAAAGTATCTAATCTTACTAAAGCCAAATGCCAGACTGAGAATCATTGAACGAATTCTCGTGAAGGATATTCCTTCAACTGTTCACTGAAAGTGTCTGATCGAATGAGCGTGCAGACGTCTCCATATGTCCTCTCGACTTCAACAGTGAAATGAAATGATCGTATAACATTGTTGGCCAGGATGTCCCATTCGCGTTCGGCCACCAAGTGCAAGTCTTATTTCATTCGGCGCCACACATTGGGCGACTTGCGGCCGAAGTATTTACAGATTTTAAGAATAGGGCGTTGAGTTTCTTAGACCCGCGCCTCCCGAAGTGCCACGCCAAGTGTAGAGTAATTAGCCATTAATTGGGTGAGTTCGGTCAGGTGAGGCGACCGTAACAGTTACAGTGCCACTGAAGAAAAATCAAACTGGGGTCTGAGAAAGCAGTGAAGGGGAAATGGGTGTACGAATTACTTTGCTGCTGAGGAGGAGGAGATTAGTGTTTAACGTCCCGTCGACAACGAGGTCATTAGAACGGAGCGCAAGCTCGGGTGAGGGAAGAATGGGGAAGGAAATCGGCCGTGCCCTTTCAAAGGAACCATCCCGGCATTTGCCTGAAGCGATTTAGGGAAATCACGGAAAACCTAAATCAGGATGGCCGGAGACGGGATTGAACCGTCGTCCTCCCGAATGTGAATCCAGTGTGCTAACCATTGCGCCTCCTCGCTCGGTCCTTTGCTGCTGAGAAATACTAAATAATGACCTTAACTTTCTGAGGTAAAACATTTACATCGAAATCTATGATGAAAGCTCCAATGACTAGCCTACTATCCTGATGTCCTCTCTGGAAATGACGAATAAAATGAACACGCCCCTCTATGTTAGCACGCAGTTCTTCATCTGTCAGCGATATATCTGATGAAAGATGACACCTTGAATCCTGTTGAGTTTGTTATGTGGAGGGATGACAACTGGTACATCCCCGAGCTTGTCGCAGGCCTGAAGTGACTGATTGATTAGCATTCAATATTTTGATCAACAAATATCCATTTATCATCTTCTCCATTGCAGCAATCCTAAATGTTTCTCTAAAAAAGTGGTATCGTTGTCACGAAAGATTCTCCGTCAGTTCTGGAACATATCAAGAACTGTGCGAACTATGGTTCAAATGGCTCTGAGCACTATGGGACTTAACATCTTTGGTCATAAGTCCCCTAGAACTTAGAACTACTTAAACCTAACTAACCTAAGGACATCACACAACACCTAGTCATCACGAGGCAGAGAAAATCCCTGACCCCACCGGGAATCGAACCCGGGAACCCGGGCTCGGGAAGCGAGAACGCTACCGCACGACCACGGGCTGCGGACTGTGCGAACTATCCACCTCCATTTCTCCTTGCCCAATTCCCATCCCATGGCGTAGAAAAAGACGGAAACGCCTTGGAGTTTTAAGTCTCTGCATTAAAATGTGGCTTTGTATCCGCTTAGACAGCCGTGTTCGGCACGGCCACCAGTATATGTAAGTATGAACCATTTCACTGCGTATCATCCGCCCTGATACCACTCCCTCTGGTCGGAGGCTCTCCCCTTTGACGCCACCCTGCCTAGCAAAGGCTCCCTGGCATAGTAACATTTCCCGGAGTCCCGGTGCCCCAGATTGGATAGGCAAACTACTACTCGGCATACATGGGGAGGTTGGTCAGTCTTTAGCTGTACGATCTCTGAGTTGTTAGGTAGTTACAACTGTAAGGATACATGACAACCCCATGCGACGGATTGGCGACAGCGTTGGATTTCGAATGCGAGCATAAATACACTCTAACAGTAGGTGAAGAGGATCACGGCCCACGGTGGATAGATTACACTCCACGTAAGGTAGCCTTCGCCAAACGGCCCGCACTTCTGTGAAATTCAGAGAAATGGAGTCAAACCCTATCGCGGGAGAATAAGAAGCCGAAAAGGTTGAGGAAAAGATTATGAAATAGGCTAAAACAGAATGGTGTCCTAATAATGACCGAGTTGTCAATGCAAAGCTTCACTAGGTATAAGACTCCTTTTAGCCGCCCCCCCTCGCCCTACGCCAGGCAAACAAAAAGCTCGAGTCTATTCCACTTCACGATACCGCAGGGGGGCGTCAATGTGGTAATGGACGGAACTGTGGAGGGTAAAAATTGTCGGAGACTAAAGCTTGAATACAGTAAGCAGGTATGTTAGGTTGCAGAAGAAGCTTTCACAGGATACACTAGTGTCGAGAGCTACATCCAAGCAGTCTTCGGAAAAAAAGACAAGATACTGCTCCATCATGTCTTCAAGAGAACTGTTTCATTGCTTGTATTATGCACGTAAGACCGATCAAAATCATTAAATTTGTAAAGTACTGACTAATTGGTCTTCTCTGACAGTTAACAAAGTAGTTTAGAACGCATATACGATTATCTAAGAGGAAAAACGTAAGTTTCTCACACAGCCAAACTCGGAGCAAGTGTTTCCCAACGTTTGACATAGTTCTGTCAATATACGTATCTAGAGCGCATTATTTCGTCTTTTTGATTACACATTTTGCCTTTAGTCTACTTTTACATCGGACCGGACATATCTCACTTTACAATGTAGACATACCTACTTTTCTCACACAAATGAAATAAAAACAGCGTTGCCGTATTACAATAATTGAGACAAGAAGGTCAACAGAAAAAAATGCCTTGTAAAGAGATTAAAGAAAACGAACAATAAACGGGGTGAGTGTCCCAAGACTTTGGAAAACTCTCTATAAAATCGTTATGAGTCTACTGGAACTATATGGACATATAAAGATCAGAACGGATTTATTTGAGTATATAAGTAAACTATTTGCACAGCAAAGTAGGGTGACATTTTTTTCATAATTTAAACACTATTTTTTCTTTGCTTAAACCGTTATAACATAAAACATGTAAGACATACTGAGCTAGTACTGTATAAGCAGTCGAATTCGCTGCTGCACGTGTGGGAGGCATTCATTGTTGATTTCAGGCGAGTTCGTCCGAAAAGGACAGTTGACTTTCCGCTAATGGACGTCTGTTTTATACCATAATGTGTGTATTCAGACAAACGCAACCAGCGACAGGAAATGTTCCTGGGAAGTCGGTGTGGCTTGTCCCAGAGAGTGTGGGGAGATTCTCATACAGTGAGAACAGCGAACAAGAAACATCCACGAACAAGCTAGTTTTACGTTGCCGTGGTACTGCTTTCGTAACATCGCTAAATCTTAAGCCGCTGTCTTAGTAAACGTGATTATCAAAAACGTGGAAGCATCTTTGTGACATAAAAGCACAGTTCACTGCAATCATCCGCTGACTGCAAACGTTCTGTTGACTGGTGCAATAAGAACTACTATAAAATGAGTTAGCGCCGTTTTGGATACCATCGAAGCATACGGACGTTGTGGTAATCAGAAACTGTCCGCCAGCAACTCTCTTTACTTAAGTATGGCAATGAAAGTTTCTTCCATCAGTAAGATTCTAACCACCTGTTCGGCATTAGCTAGTGTAGGACAGTTAGGCTACTGAAATGAGTGTTAATCTGATAATAAACATAAGCCATTGCCTTTCCCGGCTAATATTTTGTGATAGAGTTGCAAGGCATATGCTTTTAATTGATCTCTTCTATAAAGTTTGAAAAGAGACCATAATTGAAGCAGTAAAGATGGTACCTGCGCCTTTCCTAAATAGCTTATTGGGAAGAGTATCGCCTTGCGAAACGCCTGGATTCGGTGGTTAGAGTATCAGTCCGTATTACTCATTTAAGAATAGTTCAACTTAAATGTGACACGGTACTTGTAACTCATTAAAATTAAAAAATTAAGGAGGAATCCCAATTTGGCTTCACAGAGAGTTGTCTTCGGTATTGGCCCCACACTTAGCTTGCATTTGTCGTGAATCTCTCGCCCAGCGGAGAGTACCAAGCGACTAGAAAAAACCTCGGGTGATTTCCGGATCTATATCGTAAAGGTGACTGCTCGCGACAAGCAAGGTTAGAGTCCCGGACTAGCATAGAATTTTTTGTTAGCACTACAGTTTCCCCAATTACGGAGATGATTTGATCAGTCAGGTAAATTTCCATGAAATGGTACATTTTTGTTGCGCCTTCAAGGTTGGTAAGCTTGATTATTCCAAGCATAGCACAAAGAATTTCAACGATGCACAGCGTACTGTTCATTGTTGACAGCCGTCTGAATTGGCCACTGTGTCGACAGCGACTGAAAATAGACAAAACCGAGTTTCGTGCTGTTATTAAACATTATCATTTGAAGGGTTGCACTGCCGCATAAATCAAAACAGAATTGGATGAAGTTAACTCGGACTCTGCACCATCACTGAAGACCGTTTACCTTTGGATTAACAAATTTTGACATGATGGGACAAGTACCGAAGAGGAAGCGCGCTCTTGCCTCCAACTGAGGTCAACAAAAAGGAAACCATTGATTAAATCCATGATATGGTAGTGCAAGGCCGCCGAATAAAAACTGCTAAGACTGTAGGCATCTCGACTGAGCGACTGTATATCATCTTGCACGAAAAAAAGTTCAAATGTGTATTCCTAAGGGACTAAACTGCTGAGGTCTTAAGTCCCTAGACTTACACACTACTTAACTTATGCTAAGAACAACACACACACCCATGTCCGAGGGAGGAGTCGAACCTCCGCCGGGACCAGCCGCACAGTCCATGACTGCAGCGCCCTAGACCGCTCGGCTAATCCCGCGCGGTTTTAGCTTATTTCATAATCCTTGACGACTGCGCGCTGAAATTGCGCTGCAGCCTCGCACGTTTAACAGTCGCCAAAGGTTACAGTTATGCATTTTCAGCCGATACCTATATGAATTTCAATTTGTGATCAATTTGCATAACTCCTTCTTGGTACGTCTTTTTTTGCCTTAGAGTATGTGTAGACATGAAAATGAATATGCCGACTAAGTTCTCTTATTTAAAAAAGATTGCCCTATAAATAATTCAAACACCACTTCTCAGCACGCCCTCGTATGAAGGCTAGAGACCGAGTTACACGAAGAAAACCAATGTGCACTCCGTGTGCATACCGGGTGGAGTCGTTCCAGATGTGGAACGGGTCCTCCCGGATGCCATGAAGAGCACAGGGTGCAGCCAACTGCAGGTGGTTGCTCACGTCGGTAGCAATGATGTGTGTCACTTAGGATCAGAAGAGATTCTCTCTGGTTTCGAGCGGCTAACGGAAGTGGTAAAGGCTGCCAGTCTCGCTTGCAAGGTGAAAGCAGAGCTGACCATTTGCAGCACAGTCGACAGGACCGATTGCAGACCTCTGGTACAGAGCCGAGTGGAGGGTCTGAATCAGACGGTTCTGCGACTGTGTAGGCTGCAGATTCCTCAACTTTCATCAAAGGGTGGTTGGGTTTCGGGTTCCGCTGAATAGGTCAGGTGTCCACTATACGCAGGAGGCGGCTACACGGGTAGCAGGAGCTGTGTGACGTCGACTGGGCGGTTTTTTAGGTTAGAGGGTCTCGGGGAAACACAAGAAGGGCTTCAGTCACAAAGGGTGCTGGCCGAACACAGGAAGAACGTAGATACAGGAACCATCGGTATAACAGTTGTAAATTATCGTAGCTGTCTTGGGAAAGTACCAGAGCTCCAACCACTAATAGGAAGCACTGATGCTCAAATCGTTATAGGCCGGAGATAAGCTCAGCCGAAATTTTTGCGAAGAACGTAACGGTGTTTCGAAAGGATAGGCTAAACGCAGTTCGCGGTGGCGTGTTTGTTGGGTTGGTTTGGTTTGGTTTGGTTTGTTTTGGGGAAGGAGACCAGACAGCGAGGTCATCGGTCTCATCGGATTAGGGAAGAACGGGGAAGGAAGTCGGCCGTGCCCTTTGAAAGGAACCATCCCGGCATTTGCCTGGAGCGATTTAGGGAAATCACGGAAAACCTAAATCAGGATGGCCGGACGCGGGATTGAACCGTCGTCCTTCCGAATGCGAGTCCAGTGTTTAACCACTGCGCCACCTCGCTCGGTGTGTTCGTTGGGGTTAGAAGTAGTATATCTTGTCGCGAAATTGGAGTAGATAGTTCCTGTGAGTTAGTATGGGCAGAGGTCATTGATGGCAACCGGAATAAAATAGTAATTCGATCCTTTTACCGATCTCCCAATTGAGATGATACAGTTGCTGAAAGGTTCAAAGAAAACTTGCGTTTGATTTCACACACGTACCCGACTCATACGATAATAGTTGCTGTAGACTTTAATTTACTCTCGATATGTTGGCGAAAATACATGTTTAATTCCGGAGGTACGCATAAAATATCATCAGAAATTGTGCTAAACGCATTCTCTGAAAATTATTTCGAGCACTTAGTTCATGAGCCCACGCGAATAGTAAACGGTTGTGAAAAAACACTTGACCTCTTTGAGAGATTTATACCAAATAAATTAACCAACGATGGAGCTGATCCTCCTCGGTACACAAAACGGGTCAGAACACTGTTGCAGAAACAATATGCCAAATACAAACAGACGCAAAATCCCCAAGATTGGCGATCTTTTACAGAAGCTAGAAATTTAGCGCGGAATTTAATGCGAGATGCTTGTAACAGTTTCCACAACGAAACTTTGTCTCGAAACCTGGCAGAAAATCCAAAGAGATTCTGGTCGTATGTGAAATATGTTAGCGGCAAGAAGCAGTAAATGCCTTCACTGCGCGATAGCAATGGAGATACATCGAAGAAAGTGCTGCCAAAGCATTGTTACTAAACACAGCCTTCCGAAACGCCTTCACAAAAGAAGACGAAGTAAATATTCCAGAATTCGAATCAAGAATAGCTGCCAACATGAGTAACGTAGGCCCAAAGACTGGAAAGTTGCACAGGTCACACCAATATTCAAGAAAGATAGTGGGAGTAATCCACTTAATTAAAGGCCCATATCATTGACGCAGATATGCAGCAGGATTCTGGAATGTATATTCTGTTCGAACATTATGAATTACCTCGAATAAAACGGTCTATTAACACACAGGCAACATGCGTTTAGAAAACATCGTTCTTGTGAAACACAACTAGCTCTTTATTCGCATAAAGTGTTGAGTGCTATTGACAAGGGATTTCAGATCGATTCCGTATTTCTGTATTTCCGAATGGCTTTTGACAGTGTACCGCACAAACACCTTGTAGTGAAATTGCGTGCTTATGGAATATCGTCTCCGTTATGTGACTGGATTTGTGACTTCCTGTCAGAGAGGACGCAGTTCGTAGTAATTGACTAAAAGTCATCGAATAAAACAGAATGATTTCTGGCGTTCCCCAAGGTAGTGTTATAGGCCCTTTGCTGTTCCTCATCTACATAAACGACTTGGGAGACAATCCGAGGAGCCGTGTTAGGTTGTTTACAGATGAGCTGCCGTTTATCGGCTAATAAAGTCATCAGAAGATCAAAACAAACTGCAAAACGATTTAGAAAAGATACCTGAATGGTGAGAAAATTGGCAGACGACGCTAAATAACGAGAAGTGTGAGGTCATCCACACGAGTGCTAAAAGGAATTCGCTAAACTTCGGTCACACGATAAATCAGTCAAATCTAAAGGCCGTAAATTCAACTAAATATCTAGGAAGTACAATTACGAACAACTTAAATTGGAAGGAACACACAGAAAATATTGTGAGGAAAGAAATTGCCTACACTACGCTTATCCGTCCTCTTTTAGGATACTGCTGCGCGGTGTGGGATTCTAGCCAGATAGGACTGACGGAGTAAATCGAAAAAGTTCAAAGAAGGACAGCACGTTTTGTATTATCACGAAATATGAGAGGGAGTGTCACTGAAATGATACAGGATTTGGGCTGGACATCATTAAAATAAAGGCGTTTTTCATTGCGACGGAATCTTCTCACGAAATTCCAATCACCAACTTTCTCCTCCGAATGAAAAAATATTTTGTTGACACCGACCTAGGAAGAAACGATCACCACGATAAAATAAGGGGCTCAGAGCTCGTACGGAAAGATATCGGTTTTCGTTCTTTCCGACCGCTATACAGGATTGGAATAATAGAAAATTGTGAAGGTGGTTCGATGAACCCTCTGCCAGGCACTTAAATGTGATTTCAGAGTATCCATGTAGATGTAGATATTAAAGTTAAGTTTCTGTCCTCCGTGGTTATACAACGCTGCTTATGACAACAGTAGTTGCCGCTATTGCCAACTGACCTGAAATAATGTCAGACTCTACGGGAAACGTATGGTTGTTGCACGCGAAAAAGTGACGAAGAGCGGACGCATCAAGTTGTATACCGCGCCGCGGCTACGACAGGAAGGCGCGGCCAAAGCAAACAATTAGCGAGGAGGCGCTCTGAGTTGAGATGAGTCACTGGTGCAGATAAGCGGAGGATGCACACAGTGTATATATATACTCGCACAGACCGCTCTGTTATCCCAGCTGACTCTGCTAGGCTCCTAACAAATACTGCTTGCACGCAAGCGCAGATAACGTAATCTCGTAATGGCTACACGCTGCGCCAAACAAAGGATTGCGTGCACCGCAGATTCCAACCTGTGTTCCGCAACTCTCTCCATTTCGGAGACGCCAACTGTAGTGTGGTCTCTCTATAAGGTTTCCTCATAAGGATGAATGATCAGGCAGCCGCTTCGCCCTCACCTTCCATGACAAATTACCATTTCCCAGGGATTTCTACTATTCATTTTGGGATAATCGACATTTGCAAAACACTTGTTGGAGGTTAGAGAGAAAATCTACGAGCTTTAATTTTAATGTCGTCGAAGAAAACAGCAGCACCACTGCTAGCAAACAGACTACCGTTTATGCTGCTGTACGTGATCGCGTGTTTCCCGTTAGCAAACAAATTTACCCACAGGCTTATCATCCATCTGTCTACGCCAACGAGGCGAACATGGACTTGTACTTTATATAAGTGAGGCGAATACGCTGTCTGAACCGTATTTCGAGTATCACTTGAAAGCAAGAAAGTTATGGCGCCGATTCTCCTTCCCCCACCAGCCAACGGCACAAAAAACTACCGAATTACTTCGGTACCAGGTACCCACCACCCCGCAATAACAGTCATTCACTGAGCTACGATTGCGCACGACATATAAAGACAGAGAAACAGTAAACTGTACATTGTCTTCCTGTACACTTCATCTTAAATTAGCTTATAAAAGAATTACGCCATTCATATTCCTTTCTTCGTAGCTTTAATGCGCACCGCACACAATAAATTTCGTGAGGGTGGGATTCCTCGTATAAAAATATGAAATCCATACAACAGCATGGGTTCGAAAATGTTCAGAGCCAGAGTTTTAACACAGTTAATTATATCTACTGTCTCAGTTGAATGTAAGTTTCGATTGCTTTTCGAATGTTTCTCCGCTTACTTATCGCCTGATAATTTCCATCGATGGATGTACATCATGTAACATAGCGTCCTTCACATGTCATATATGTGCACGAACGTAGCTTAGTAAATGTTACTCCGGCCAACAAATAGGATTAGTTGGATCTATTCCTTAAATCTCCGCGTCACCCCGGACATTTTTCTTAGGACCGTCGTCTGGTCAACTGTCTTTCTTGCATGAGATGTTGAGTCGAGTTCTCGGATTCGCGATGAGAAGTTCGAACGTCCGTCCAACCATCCAGATTTAAGTTTTCCGTAATTTTCATAAACTGATGACGACGAATGCTGGCAAAGTTTATAAGAAAAAGAATACAGCTAGTCTCCTTCCCCGTCCTCGTTCAACAAGGCATGCTCCATCTCTAATACGCTGGTCGTCGGCAGGACGTTAAATCAGGCTTACCTCGCTTGCTTTGTTATATGTCAGGGTCTGTATATGATCCTTCTACTTGCGCGGCATCAACTTTCGTGTCACTTATGCGACGCATTAACCCATTACCTTTTCGTTTTCTTTACAAGCTACACGTTGGCTATCCGGGGAAAGTAGGCGGAGCTTGTCCCATCAGCCAGTGTGCTACGAGCCGATCGCCAGCTTTTGCTCCTAAGATCTTCCGTAAAAAGGTCACCTTATAGTGTGCAATTACTAGGGTAACTGGCGCCCGGGTAAACTTCGACTTTGGCCCGCTCCACTAATATCTTCCCCGGTTTTTGTTTAACCCCCGTAGCTACTTAGCATTTTCATTGAGATAATCACGATTTCACAATGAAGCAAGAGGTACACATTTAAATAACTCTTTTAGTATAATTCAAAAAGAGAACACCACAAACTGAAAGTCACACTGCTTTTACCAGCAACGCCAGTTGGTACTTTCTGATATCTTCCCAAGGTATTTGATTATGTAGGTCGTGTTACTCTTCTAGAAAAACGAAGTTTTATTGGTGGATGGCTTCACAGATATGTACTTTGTATCATAAGGTAAGGAATGAGGAGGTTCTGCGCAGAATCGGAGAGGAAAGGGATATGTCTAAACCGAGATAAGAAGAAGGGACAGGACGAAAGGACAACTGTTAAGATATGAGGGAAAACCTGTAGAGGAAGACAGAGATTGGAATACATCCAGCAAATACTGGAGGGCGTAGGTTGCAAGTGCTACTCTGAGATGATGAGGTTGGCACAGGAGAGGGCCGCATCAAACCAGTCAGAAGACTGTTGACCCAAAACAAAAGTCATACTTAAACAGGAAGAAAAAATACAGTTCTTGCAATGTATGTATTTTACAGTGTCTGTGTAGTACGATGAAAATGTCATTCAGACATTTCGTGCCACAGCAAAGGGAAACTGAAGCAAAACATGTCTCTCAATGAGCGGTAAACAAATAATGTACGTGCAGTATGGAACGAAATACTAGGATGCACACAAGTGCTCGGATAGCAAAAGTTGTTAAGGCGACCGCTCGCGATATATGGGAAATCCGGGACCGACTCCCCGTCCGGTACAAATTTTCATGTGTTTCTAGTAAATGGTACAGCTGGTGTATAACAATTTACGGATACATTTCATGTAAAGAAAGTAAAAAGTTGCAAGCCGAGAACATTTTAGTGACTGGAAAAAAATCGTGAAAACCAGAGGGTTCAATCTCGGATTCACTCTTGTCCCTCGTATATGCGAATGACTTCTCACTTAAACTTCATTTTTTGCTGACGATATTAGTGTTACAACAAATCCCCTTAGAGGGAAAAGAACTGAAGGTTTTTTAATGATGTTTTCCAAGGAATTATTAAGCGTCTCTCTGAAACTTGACCCTCCCTTAATTTTGAGAAAACACTGTATATTCAGTTCTGTACAACAAACAGTCATACGAACAACTGATGCAACACATGAACAGGGGTCAGCAAACAGGGTAGAATGCTCCAAATTTTTGGGTGTGTATTCACTGATGAAAACATGTATTGGAAGAAATGTATTATTGACCTGCTCAAACAATTCTGCTGTTGGTGTTTAAACGTCCCGTCGACAACGAGGTCATTAGGGTTCGCTCTTCGTGTTAACTGTTCATCTTGGTTTATATATCTCCATTAAACGTCTTATGCAATAATTTTATGAAGTAGCTCATCGGTCATCACCGAGAAAGAAAGTGCTGATTACACAAAAGCGAGCAGTAAGAATAATTAAGCGGGTTCCCGTATGTGCATGTCTGCTTTCTCGTCATCATTGGCTCGTGAACAATACCGACCATTCCTACCCTGCGTCGTTACTGGTGACGAGAAATGGTATCTTTATGTGAACATCAGGAAAAGAAAGGAATGTTTGAGCGCAAACACAGCAGTAACCTCCCGTACAGAGATTTGCGCGCATCCACAAAAGATAATGTATGCATCTGGTTTAACAGTGACAGTTTGGTGTACTACGAATTGATTCCCGAGATGTAACCACCACTGCTGATATTTATTTTCAACAACGGAGATGTCTCGCAGTCGCCATCCAAGAACAATGAACACGAGGACTGTGTGAAGTGATGTTATTCTACGATAACACCCGTCCGTATACTGACATAAAACACTATACAGGAGTTGGGTTGGGATGTCATTCCGAACCAATTTTATTCACCTGATCCTGCGCCCTCAGATTTTCACCTTACCTGTTCTCTATCGAACAACCTTCCAGGAACTTCCTTTCCGGGTGAATACGCGCTCCGAACATAGTTCGACGAGTTCTTCGCCTCAAAACCAAGTGATCTACAGTCGGGGAATCGAGAAGTTAACCCAGCGTTGACAGACTTGTAAATAGTGAAGGACAATATATTATTGATAACTAAAGTCTCTGTTCTGTGTATCTTGTGTTTGTTAAACTTATGGAAAAAAAGCTACGAACTTCTGCACTAACACAATATGATCATCGTCTTCCTCACACAATCCACCTACTATACAAATTATGTATCATCCATCTACGACAGTAAAACTGAGACATGTGCATGACATGTACTTAAATAACTCATGAAAACGCTTCTCCGAAATGTAGGTAGTTCCCACAATGGATCACAAAGAGATAATCATTTACTTCGCAACAGACAGTACAATCAGTTGACAGTACAAAACAAAAGGAAGATCAAAACAAACTGCAAAACGATTTAGAAGAAAAATCGGAATGATGCGAAAAGTGGCAGTTGACCCTAAATAACAAAAAGTGTGAGGTCATCCACATGAGTGCTAAAAGGAAGTCAAACTTCGGTTACACGATAAGTAAACCTAATCTAAATGCCGTAAATTCAACTAAATACCTAGGTATTACAATTACGAACAACTTAAATTGGAAGGAACACATAGAAAATGTTGTAGGGAAGGCTAACTAACGACTACGTTTTATTGGCAGGACACTTAGATAATGCAACAGACCTACTAAGGTGACTGCCTACACTACGCTTGTCCGTCCTCTTTTAGAATACTTCTGCGCGTTGTGGGATCCTTACCAGATAGAACTGACGCAGTACATCGAAAAAGTTCAAAGAAGGGCAGCACGTTTTGCATTATCGTGAAATATGGGAGAGAGTGTCACAGGAGCGATACAGGATTTGGGCTGGAAATCATTAAAAGAAAGGAGGCGTTTTTCGTTGCGACGGAATCTTCTCACGAAATTGCAATCACCAACTTTCTCCTCCTAATGCAAAAATATTTTATTGACACCGACCTACATAGGGAGGAACGATCACCAAGATAAAATAAGGGAAGTCAGAGCTCTACGGAAATATATAAGTGTTCATTCTTTCCGCGCGGTATACGAGATTTAAATAATAGAGAATTGTGAAGGTGGTTCGCTGACCCTCTGCCAGGCACTTAAATGTGATTTGCGGAGTATTCATGTAGATGTAGATGGAGAACTATGTAATTCGAAGCATCGGAAAGGATCGCCTGGATTTATGAACTGCGGTACATTTTGTTACACGTCAATGACAAGTTACAAGAATGTAGAAAATCACAAGGGGGGATAAATCTCGATTACAGGAGCAGGGCTCCATACAGACAGATGGCGGAGATATTATCACTTGGGTTAGGTTTACACGATATGATAATCAAGCTAAACAAAATATTAGCCACCCATTTAAAACAACACAGTGGTCAGTTTGGAGCGCTGCGGATGGTGTAGAACTGGTTATCAGACGACGATGTGACCCTCCACCGTTGACGTAGGCCATGACAGTGGAGCGGCGTGTGTGTGTCAGTCGGCTGCCGGTAATAAGTGCCAGAAGATGAGTCAAATTTGACATGTGGCCAAAAAACTGTCGTGTTTGGATGTGCCCATAACCGTACACTGAAGGCAGATGTCCGTTCTGTTAGTGTATCGACGTCATCTGTCCAACGTGTCTACAAGGAATGGTGAATTACTTGCAGCAACACGTCGTAACAACAGTGGTCGTAGAAATATCCTGACTTACAGAGGCGGAGACGAGTGTCGTGTCAATGATAGTCTGTTTAAAATTCTACATGAATTGCTGCTGTCAAAGGCCTGCAGGTTCACATCTAAAGGAGCTGCATGCAGTGGGTATTAGGATACAGGTATATCGCAAAAGGCATGTGTTCATTAGATCAAACAACAAAGAAACTGCCGGCAGCTGTGGCCGAGCGGCTCTAGGCGCTTCAGTCCGGAACTACGCGGCTGCTACGGTCGCAGGTTCGAATCCTGCCTCGGGCATGGATGTATGTGATGTCCTTAGGTTAGTTAGGTATAAGTAGTTCTAAGTCTAGGGGACTGATGACCTCAGATGTTACGTTCTATAGTGCTTAGAGCCATTTGAACAAAGAAACTGGGCATTAGCTGATTGGAACCGTTTGGTGTGGTTCGACTAGTCACGGTTTTGCCTCTCTTCAAATAATGATGACGATGTTTGCTTTGTGGGGCGTTCAACTGCGCGGTCATCAGCGCCCGTACAAAGTCCCAATCTTTACACAGTCCAGTTTAGCCACTTTCACGAATGATGACAAAATGATCAGGACAACACAGACACCCAGTCCTGGACAGAGAAAAATCCCCAACCTGGCCGGGAATCGAACCCGGGATCCCGTGATTAAGAGGCAGCAACGCTAGCCACTAGAACACGAGCTGCGGACTCTCTCCAAATGATGCTAAGCGTCGAGTGCACTGACTGCGCAATACGGCGTCTTCCCCCAAGAGTGTGGGAAGGTACAGTCCAAGCTAAACATGTCCTACGGGTGTTTTCTGTACCATACGGCAGTGATTCCGGCTTTCATATTAACAAGCAATTTTTGTTGAGACCAAGTTATCGAAAATACAATGTCCATCGAGGTCTCTCGACACTCAAGCACAGGTACGAGTGAATCCGGCCCTAGCGTCATTGCCGTCAATAGTCGTGCGTTGTAAGGCGGCCACCATACAGGTTGCTGTAAATACATTAAAGTGACCACCTGCTAAAAACTGAATAACCATCTTTTGCAGCGCAGATCGATGCGAGACATCCAGGAAGATAGGCAGTGAGGTTCCAGAAGGTACTGAGCGGGAGTTTAGGATCCATGGCGCGAACAACCCGATCAGATGGTCGTATACATTCACGATCTGGTTTAAATCCGCGAACTTTGCCAGCCGGAAATCACGGTAAATTCATCCTGATGCTCTTCGAACCACGCACGTTCATTGCAACCCGTGTGGCACTTGTACTGTACTGCTGGTAGATGCCATCGTGCTGCACAAAAACAAACTGCACATACGGTTGGGCACGGTCCCCCCAGGATAGATGCATACCTATGTTGATCCACTGAGTCTTCCAGAATACAAGATCGCCCAGGGAATGCCACGAAAAAATTCTTCGGACAATAATGCTTCATTCTCCGGGCTGGACAATTCTGACAATTGTTGCAGGGTGTCTGCTTTCAGATGTTTCGCGCCGTACGCGCCAACGCCCATCTGTCCGATGAAGCATAAAAATGATTCATCTGGGAAGGTCACCTATTGCCACTCAATGGGCCTCCAGTTGCGGTACCGCTGTGCAAATTAAAGCTTTCGTTACCGATGAACAGCGGTCAGCATGGGTGTATGAAGCATACGGCTGCTGCGCAGGCTCATACGTACCAACGTTCGTTGAGAAGACACTGTGGGTAGCCACTTGGTTGATCGTCTATTCGTCCATACACATCTCCGTAGCCGTCGTTCGTACCTGTCATCCATGGCCCTTGGTAAACCACAGTTGCCTCAGCGCCAGTTTTGGATAGCGCGATTTGGATAGCCGATTTTAACCACGGCGGCACGCTAACTGTTTACAAACTTAGGTGTTTCAGAAATTCTTCCACCCTTGGCCCGAAAGCCATTGATCATGTCCTGGACATCAGGTAAATCGCTCCATTTCTGCATTGCGACGATGACTGCACCATCTTTCGCCCTCCCCCCCCCCCCCCCCAAAAAAAAGAAAACACCTGCCATGTGCGAGTGGTTGTTCTATGACAGCGTCGAACATGGGCGGTGGTCACATTAATATGACCGGGCCGTGTAATTTTATGACAACTGCAGGAGATGGGATGTTCGAAACCTGTAGTTGACAGTGACCTTTTTATCAGCAGTGCTTGATGGTTTGGAAATAGACTTTCTTCAAAGAGTTAGCATTTGATCTCATACACAGGAGAATCAAAATTTCAGAAACTATGCACCACTTGTTAGGCAAATTCCAAATCGCGATAATTAAGTATAAGGCTCGTACTGCTATAGTATTGCCAAGTCTAAATTGAAATAGAGGGAGCACGTGACACCCGTCATCAACAACAGCAAAGAGGGCGTCGAGCTTATCAATCGTATTTGACAGACGAATAACCGTCAATAACGCGACATGCCCTCACGGCGGAAGGCTCCACGCAAGGTATGGTATTTATCCCAAGACACTACCGGAAGTATTGTGATCAGTGGCTGCCAACCTCACAACTAACTCCTCGCTTACCGGTCAAATACCGCTGATAGCTTCTTCCCCGCTTTAACGCGCCAATGCCCTACCACGCTCCAGTGAAAAGGTGACTCGACAGGAACGTCCCCAAGAGCACAGCAACAGGTGTAGCAGAGTTGGCCCTGGCCAGTGACAGCAGGGACAGGCGTGACCTTACGAAGCGGTCCGTGGCGAGAAAGTGTGACAAGCGGCTCTCTCCCAGTCCGTGCTCTTCCTGTCTGACGGGAGGAATGACCGCGTACAACTAACATTAGTCTACTGGAACTACTGCTGCTGTTTCTAAGGCACAATGAAGGAAGATTAGGGTTTAATCTTTCGTCGTCGACTGTCATTAGTTGCGAAGTACAAGCTCGATTATAACAAGGATTGTCCATTCCCTAAAAGCATTAGTTATGGAATGATGGGACGGTTCTTAGATGTCTGAAAAGAGTTAGCTGTTCGATTGGGAATTATCAAATCTTACCACAAACCTATGGAGAGGGTATAATCAGAATTTTATTGGTTAACTATAAAGTTGTTGATGGCTCAGAGAGTAGTAACTTTACAAACCGGCTTGTAAACATCATTCTGTACAGAAAAAAATTATTACTTACTAGTTTAGTCATTTACTTACGAGTTTAGTCATTAAGAAGCTTTTCCTTCTTTGCTAATAGTCAGGAAATATATAGTTTACGTACTCTTAAAGTAATATTTTCATTTCTATGTTAAAAAAATATTTTTTTAACTGTCGATGGCTCAATACTGTAATTGCTGAAAGCTAAATAGTGTAGTATATAAGAAACTATCAGCCTCGATTGCGGTAATGAAACCAATCTTTACCTAGTTTTCAGCCCAAATAATTGAGCCTTCTTCAGAAGATATAACTGAATCTATAATTTGTCTGAATAGCCTATTCAGGCTGTTTTAGTTTTATTTCTAGACCATGCCCTCTTAGACAAATTATAGATTCAGTTATATCTTCTGAAGAAGGTTCAATTATTTGGGCTGAAACCTAGGTAAAAGGTTGGTTTCATTACCGCAATCGAGGCTTGTACCTGCTTATATATTTGATTATCACGATTGCTGACTGGGCTGCAATGCTGAAAGTACTAAATAGTGTAATTGTTGAAGACTAAATACTATAATTGTTGATGATTAAATATTGTGCTCACGCTGATGGCCAAATAAAAAAAATGTCTGGGATTGCGAAGGAAATCGACTAGATCTTATTACACGGAACCATCCCAGCATTTGATTTAACCGTTTTACGTAACATCTCTTACTTCGGCATGGCATTTTTCTGTAAGGATGACTGCTTACGGCTTTTGCGAATTATTTCAATTGCCAAGTTGAAGTATCGCCGTCAGTTTCGGACCACCGCTTTCAGATTTATTAAATAGCAATAACGCTTTAAAATTTCGACAGCGATGCTCTTTTACCTTCATATGGATTCGCTTATCAAGCTTTAAAGAGGACTTTGCTTTCAATTCTCACCGTATTCTCTCCAAAATTGGCGTGGAAGGAAGGCTGAGGTTAATGTACCGTATACGACGGGGTCATAAGAGATGGAGCACAAACTACAGTTGTAGAAGCATATCGTCCGTGTCCTTTTCGAAAGGACCATAGCGGAATTTATTTAGTTTGATTTACGAAAACTAGGAGAAACCTAAATAGGTATGACTGGATGGGAATCTGAAACCTGATGCACTCGGCTTGCAAGTCCAGAGATTAATCCTTGTGCCAACTCGCTCAGCTACTATAAACTAATATCAGAGAATGAAAACATCTCTACGGACACGATTGTAAGCCGGCTGTGCAGCAGCTTCACGCTGCCCACACAGGCTGAGAGAGACAGACTACCTCGGAATATATATAGCTCACCCTTTGTAGGTTGCGTGAATTCTTCTCCAGTTCAATAAGCTTGGTACCTAACTGGCGATTTCCACACACGATATCCAAAAAGAGACATAAATGCAGAAGACCGGGTGGAATCCGTGTTTCTAGATTCACTATCACGCAGTCTCCTATAACAGGAATTACGGTACTATATTGCCAGTTACGCGACAGACCTTTTTGAAAAGCAGAACACAGCAATTAGTGTCTTTAAAAAAAAAACACCTAATTTCTACTTCGACCCAGGGAAGCGTGATAAGGCCTTTGTTCATTTCATAACAAGTCGCTGACAAACGGAAACAAAAAATGGACTTTGTTTGTACTGTAATATCGCAAACCTTTCATTTCCATGGATTCGTGAAAACGCCCTACAAATAATGAAACATTCGTACAAAGAAATATGCGCAATGCACAAATATATAAATACAACACCTTCCCGTGTCTACTACGAGGTTTAGTAACCATCTCAATGGCAACGCCTCTTCATAACTCTAAAAACGGCTATAATTTTCCCGTATAGCCCTTTGCGTTTCACATTTGAAAGCTGTCAAAAGCGCTGCCAGGTGTCAGAGATTTCCCGAGTTGAGTGTCTCAGTAGTCAAGAATAAATGCATTACAAATTTCCCGCATTATGCGGCATTTGTTCACGGATCTCAGTGTCTACGATATCATATCTCTTGAACCATCTTTCGTACAATGATGTTTTTGTGTAGGTACATTCAGCGGCATAAGTGGACATGTCTGCGATATATGGCTCTGAGCACTATGGGACTTAACTGCTGAGGTCATCAGTCCCCTACTTAAAACTAACTAACCTAAGGACATCACACACATCCATGCCCGAGGCAGGATTCGAACCTGCGACCGCAACGGTTGCAGACTGTAGCGCCTAGAACCGCTCGGCCACTCCGGCCGGCTCTGCGATATATGTTGTGAATATAGTTAGTACTTAAGGGGTAATTAATTTAACCGTTATACGTGATGTGGCAGTTTTTCACGCATCTCAGTGTCCACGACGACATATCTCCGGGTGAGCTGTGAGTGGTACAATGATATAATTTTGTAGGTTAATTTGGCGGTATATAAGGATACTGTAAGCGAAATTTATTGCGAACAGAGTTAACAGCAAAGGGGTAATACATCTAAACGTCACGCACAGCGCGGCAGTTTTCATGCATCTCATTGTTTATGAAGTCATATCGCCCATTTTTATATGTATGGATGGATTAGTGGATTGTTACCGTATTTGTTGTCATTGATAAGTTCAGAGAAAACTGAATTTCCTTTTCCTAACACCGAACGTCCGCTACCTGCTGAAAAAGTAATTTTCTTCTGATTATTGCTGTGGAATGATTTCTGATCGTCTGCAATTGCGACTGTGTTTAATAGAATCGACATGCCATGTACTGATGCGAAAAAGGAAAACACGATTGTTGGTGGTCGTGGAACAGCACAGTTTCTGGTTCAGACCCGGATAGAGGCAAGGATTTTCCTCCTTCCTGTCTATCCAGGATGGCCCCATGTCCACGCAACCTACTATTGAAAGGGCACCGCAGATCTTTGCCAGAGGTAAAAGGCGGCCACACGATGGGCCTACAAGCCTCCCCCTAATACGACAGTGCCGCTGCGAAGAAAGGCTCATCTCTAGTTGCCACCATGCTCACAGCCCGACCATGGGTTTGCGCCACAGATTTTTCCTTTATTAGAATGTTTGAGACGCAGACACAGTTGAATTATCATGGTGCAGTGAACGTAATACTCAGCTGAACTGCACAGATAAATGACGATAATTTAGTCACGCAAAAGAATGTTTTAGAGAGAAACTACTTCTAAAATTTTAAGGACCGTAGAAATATGGCAACTTCTTTTGCATACTGCTTCTGAAATGATCACAAGAATAAAATTACACTAATTACAGACCGCACAGATGCATTAAATAAACCCGTTCTAGGCACTACAGTCTGGAACCGCGCGACCGCTGCCGTAGCAGGTTCGAATCTTGCCTCGGGCATGGATGCGTGTGATGTCCTTAGGCTAGTTGGGTTTAAGTAGTTCTAAGTTCTGGGGGACTGACGACCTCAGAAGTTAAGTCCCATAGTGCTCAGAGCCATTTGAGCCATCATCAATGGTACAGGATAAATTGTACAATAAAAAGTACCGATTAAGTGCCTTAGAGTGAGATATAGAGAACAGAGGTAAATGAGAGCATAACTATACAATCTCCCGGAAGAAGTTGCAAATATTCAGGGATATGACAGGAACGATCATTCGAAGCAAAATAGTCTAAGCGTGAACTCCAAAATGCAAACCTTAAAGAGCTATGATCACCTGTATAATTGAAGATATGTCTTCCTCTGTAGATGAGCAAGCGCTCATAGCTCTTAAGGTATGCATTTTAGAGCTAATGTCTACAAGACTTATATGCTTAGAATGATCTTCCCTGTCATATTGCTGAATACTAGCCATACCTCCTAGGACGCACTGTATCTAATTTGATTACATGTGAAGTCGTCTAGTTTTAGAGACAATCCCCGAACGCCTGTTTCACATTTTGTTCAAATTTGGTGTGCCGATTTTTCTGAACGACCAAAAGATTTACAAATCTCTAGCTCCCAAATTTTACTAGTTGCGAGCAGTGCCTTAAATGGAGAGTGCCCAATTAAAAAAATTTTAGCCACATTCGAAGTGCTATAATTCAGTGCATAATTATGGTGAAGCTGTAAGACTAGGTAATATATTTGAAGCGGCATATTGTGCACATTCTGTAAGTTTTATGTCATTTGGTTCACTGTTTCTGCTCCCACAGGCACCTAAAATTGCCAATAAATTTTGTTGCTAAATTTATCCGAAGTTGATGCAGCTTGATCTCTCTGTATAGTTCGTTTAGGAACCTCTCATTCTGTGACCTTAGTTACTGATAATTTTTTCTATAAAACCTGTTGGTTTTATCACTTTTGGTGTCATAGGTTTCTGAATAGACAGGACTGAATTTGCCCAAAAACCATTTTTTTTTGTTTGTTTGCCAAAGTGATGGAGTCGTTAAAACCTTCTATCTCAGAAAGTACGACTGGTCCATATTAGCATAACTACCATTCGAAAGAGCATCTTTTTATTCACAAAAAAATTACGTCATTGTTTTTCCTGTGGAGGTCTACAATTAATTAGTAAAGTTTCTCACTCGAATCAATATTTTGGAGCAACAGGAAACATAAGAATTTTTAAAGAAGCAACTTTTCATGTCTTAGGCTGTCACTCATTATGCACAATACTTTGCGCTGTGTTTGCTCATTTTCGACAAAATAAACAATAATTTTCAGGAGGTGATGCCGTAAAACGCGTATATATTTTAAAAGTGTTACTGCCTTGAGTTTCTGATAAAATTTTATTTTTCAGACAACAATGAGATGCACAATAACTTACGAATTTTCCCTCTGAAAACATTGGACAGGAAGCATTCTTGACAACGAAGAGGCATTTCTCTTCAAAATAAAGCCATGCAATTACTTCGTCCAGTTTAATAACTTTTTGAAACAAAGTGGTGGATGGTCAGGTCAGAGACTTTTTATGCTATCGTGGTAAGTAATCAGTTACTTAGCTTGAAGTAACGCACAACCAGTTTGCATATATTGTTTGTACTGAAAGATTCTTCAGGATAAGCGCCCTTGTACAGATCAGAAAAGTGTGATTCAATCCCAGGTCGACCTTCACACTGATACAACATGCTAACTTTTGATTCAGTGCTGCAAACTGTCAATGATGCTACTATAGCTGAGTCGACATAAGTTGATCTGTGGCGTTGCAGTGGGCTGAGCGCCTCACTGTTATTACAGCTATATAGCCGGCTATTGTTTATACTTGCAGCCATTTGCGCGCCATAATTTAAAGGTGGCAGTGATCTACTTACTATGTATAACCCCGGCGCAAACTAAGTTGACCCTCGGGTCGGTAGCTGATGGGAGTGACCGTATTGGCATTCCACCCCTCCCCCCCACCCAAAAAAAAAATGTCTTCCCGGTGGGTTCCACTACGCACCTATCACCAGTTCTGTTTACGATAAGTCATTTAAGTGTTATGGGATGTGGCTTGGATAGTGTTGTTGGGTCAACCCGTCGGCTTTGGCCCATGACGTAACCGTGTTATGTGACTTCATTGCAGCACGGCAAGTTTGAAAAGGGACTGTATTTGCTGTGGGAGTGTTGGGACAAGCGGTAGCACACATTAGCGCTGGGTTTTATGTTTCTAAACTGTTTGTGAAAGATGTTAGTGCAACATTGGATTTGTACTGTAAGTTATTCGGTTCTTTTGGAGTTAGTTTTTGTTGTCTTGTCATTGACTTATTTTAATGTCGTTAGTTTATTGGTTATTAATTTGTTTTCGGTTTTGAAATTAATTCATGTTGTTCATGGTTTGGATAGAAATTTTTGGAATTTCGTCTGGTACTAGGCATGTATCTTACGACAAAATCTAATAGTCATTCGTTGGTTGCTGCTACGGGCAGTTATATGGCCTCGTGGAGGAATATGTTGTCAGCAGTTTGCAGAATTTATAAAATTGAGCGAAGTCTTTGCTTCTCAAACCACCGAAGAGTGTATGCGGCGGTGTTTTTAGAGCGTTTCTGGTTATTTTGGTTTTCTAGTGTGTGTGTGTGTGTGTGTGTGTGTGTGTGTGTGTGTGTGTGGACGGGGGGGGGGGTGCGCACTCGTTCGGCAGCGTAAATCTGTGAGATTGCTGTGGATACGTTTTGATGTATTTTTGATGTTGATCGTAGTAAGTGTGGTGAGTTTCTGTGTGTTCCTAATTTGCTTTGAGGTGTGGGTACTGAAATGTATGTTACAGTAGTTTATAAGTTTGTTATTTGTGTAAGTAGCTGACGTTCATATTTAGGACATCACTGTTTATAGCGGTTGGTAGAGTGTGGTAGTTATTTTCATTGCGTTAGGTTTTCATAATACATTGCTTGTTGTGAATTGTTGGTATTGTGGGCTCACTTTCAGCTACATAGGCCAAGCGAAATTTGCTGTACCGGATTTTCGAGTTATGTGTGGGTTCCTGGTATCGGTGCTTTCGTTTGAGCTAGATAGATCAATTGAAATGTACGATACCAATAGCGCTTTTTTTTTTTTTGGTCGGGTTGATTATTGATGTTTCCGTGTACGTCCTTTGAGGGTTAGTATTTGTTTGAAATGGGGTTTCGATTGTTATTGACATATTTTTGACACTGCCCGAAACGCCGTACTTTCCGTAGTTACCCCTTAGTTTCGTTCTACTGCTGGAGTTAAATATTTCGCGTCTTATTGGTGTTAGTTCGCTGGTGTACGGTAATGAGTGAGGTTGTGATCGCCTTACTGAATACGCTTGAAAGCGCTTGAGCTGCTACAGGTGTGTGTGTGTGTGTGTGTTTATTTTGATGACGTCATGGGTCAAAGCCAACTATTAACTGCAGTACTCCATTGCAGTTTTACAATTTTTAACGTGTCTCAAGGCTTTAATAACAAGAACAGACCGCTTTCCAAACTACCCTACGCTCGTGGAGATCTCATACGTAAGTCGGATTTTGTTTAGTGTTAGTGACATCATCCATTGGTAGTTTTTTTGAGGCTCAAATCTCCACAATGTCATTAGTCTATCAGGCGGTATCGCGATGTCGACTGATCCCCTCTACAATTAGGTCGAATTTATCTAGAGGTCAACCTGACAGGAGCATACTTTGCACTCACATTCGTTGTGTTAGCAAACTCTCAACCAAACTGTCACCTTCAAAACCGACCAAATCCACACCTCGAGCAACGCTATGGATAAGGCTGTCGTTGCAAATTCAAGCTAACTCAGAGCGCCCACGACAAAATTTTTGTTGCAGAAATATCATTCGAAGCCCTTAAGCTGGGAGTAATAAGGCTAGATCCTAATATGTTACATTTTCAATAACAACATGAAAGTGTTTTACCGAGCATCGTAGGGATAATTCATTAACAATTTACGTTTGTTAGTAACTGAAACACACTTCAAGTATGGCTACGAGTCTGTGGCCCTGCACTTAAATTGATGTTTCCTGTCTACATAGCAAGGATATGATTTTATATTTTATAAGGAAATAAAAAACTGCAGTGAGAAGTATTTTGAAAGGCAGTTTCAATAAGTGATGTGTACAAAACAAAACTGCCCATAAATACGCTCTTGTTAAAACTAAATTAGGGAAATACATTCACAGGATTTAGACACGAATTGTTTATTTTAAAAAGCAGGTTAAATAATTATTATTTTAAGTTCTGATCGACCATATTCACAGCTACTTACACCACAGGTAAAGTGTTGTCTGCTGTTAGACACGCCAAGTTAAAACAAATTAACTTTTACATTTTTATAGCCTTTATTCTGTTTGTTGCGTTACTTTGTTGTTTATCGTTATGTGGTCAAAAAGCACAGGCTAAAGATGTTCCACAACATCCCTCATTCGTTTACTGAAACCTGCTATTAGTCTGTTTTGAAATTACGAAATTATTCTCAGCGTCACTATACCCGATATTTTACAGAACAGTCTTAAAGACTGACTATATAGTAACACTCTGTTGGCTAAATTCCATTTGGCACCATCCTCTTCTATTTACGTTTTTCAGGTCTATATCGCGTAAGACGGCGACCGCCTAAATGTCATACGAAAACATTCTAACATAGTTTTATTATTATGTAGAGCTTGAAAATGTTTTTACATTTTTACGATGAAGAAAACGGCTGCTGGCAAACAATTACACTTTGAACTGCGCATCGATAATTTAAGCACTAAGAACATACCACAAGTCTTTTGCAGACGTGTAGTGTCTTCATCCTCATGTGTCATTACTCTTGAAATGTAACGAACAACGACGAATGTAAATACACTGATTGTCCAAAAACAAACAAGTGTGAGTGAAAAATAGGAGCTATTAATTAGTAATGCTTGGCGCTACACCACGAAGGAAATCATCGCACATAAACAGTGTCTGTTATCATAACTCCTGCATATCTGTCGTAAGTCTGTTTCGAAGCAAGGGTTAGTTTACATGAACTGATAAATTATTTTTTAAAACATGCAGATATGGGTCATTCTCGTCGCCCGCTATCGTCGATGAGCGGAACAGCAAACTAGTTCAACTTTCTAGGGATCCCAGTTCTATGCTTACGGGCAGAAGAGGCCAGCAACCTGAAAGCTCTTACAGCCGGCAGGCTCCGCTTACCTCGCTGTAACTGTCAATCGACGGCTGCTTGCATATCTATTGGCGAGAAGGACGTCCCGGCACAATGTAGAAATGAATGCAGGTGGATTAGTAGTGACTACCGGTTGCACAAGTCAACACCCGTAAACACTCACACACGCTATAACCACATACGTAACACACAACAACGGAACAAACGCTCTCCCACTACAGCTGCTGGCAGGAAGCAAGATGGCCGCGTATGGGTGCCGCCTTCCGATCCAAAGATGTTCGAAGGCAAAGATAGGTCGCTCGGCGACGACGCTACACAACAGGCGCGAATGCAAATGACATTGACCACAGACGCAAACGCGCGTCTTATTTGAATCCTGTAAAGTAAATTTCTGTGAGTTTTCTAATACAATTGCAGAAATTAAATCGATTACCGCTGCAAAAAGTCTTAACCAACATATTGTCTATTTTTTTGCGGTAAGCGGCTTGTGATTTCTTGCTTTCTGGTAACAATAACACCTGGTTTTTCAAGGCTGTCTCATGAGCAGCTTATGATAATATTTAGTTTCGAACAATAACCGTTCAGTTCCAGTTACTATAAAGCACAATCAGTGGCGTTATTCATCAGACTCACATAGGCAGTACTGTACTTTGTCGCTGTTTTCTATGTAGTGACATTGCACACTTGAAAGTTAACACATTATTATATTACTGGTGGTTACGAACACATTTAACTGCCGTCACTTGTCTCACATGATGGACATTAGAAAATAGTGTTATAAATTCTGGCACACCATGTGCTGACTTGTGGGTACAGATGCGGATTTGGATGTAGAAATGAAAGTCTATTTTCGAGATTCATAGATGACAGTATCAAGGGACCAGCTAAATACTTTTGGATTCCTCACTGGGTACTGGTTCTCGAAATTTCCGATAATACTCGATGTCTTTCTTCCCAATTCAGATTGTTCAAAGTTTCTTTAACTATTGCGAATGCATTACATTCCTATAATTTCTCCTTTGTCAGTTTCTGCAACGCGTTACTTCAATTTGACACACAAACATTCTGTGTACGCGTACAGCTTTGCCGAACTGTGCAAATAGCCTGTTTGTAAACAGCCATAGAAATTGCAGGCCAGGTATGCACGGTTATAAGGCGTGATTAAAGCTGTGGTGAAACATGGTGAGCAGGGACTTTCTGTGGTACGTAGCAAGAGAGTACTACGGCCGTGCAAGGATGCTTGGCAGTATAGTTGCACAATCTCCCCCACCCACCCCTCCCGTGTGGATATGATAGGCATCGTTGTTGCACAAGATTCTGATCTGCCGTACGTCTTGGGGAAGGTCTGTGTATTCGACATGTTCATACGTTTTTGTCCCATGGTGGATGGCACTCTTGGCGAGAACGTCGACTCCTTCATTGACACAGGTATCATGGCGTCTCTTTACTCGTAGCGTGGTGATTATCTCTTGATGATGCTGTAGTTCTGCTGTGGTATGTCAAACAAGTAATTACTGGCGTCATGGACAACAGGACTCCGTATGAGCAGCAACGTTGTTCCTGAGGCTACCAGAATGATGATTACATCTTTATCTAAGCCATCAGCATATTTAAATCCCTTTAGTATCACAGTGAACACCGCTGTAAGAACCGAGGCTTCCGGAGAAAAACTGGAATCGGCCACTATGACATGACTGCTAGTCTATATACACGATACCAATGCAATCTGAGGTACATGATCCATCTGTGTAGTGACCGTGCGCTTCTTTCCATTCACTTAAAAAGTCCGTTAACGGTTGCATGCTCATATTGGGTTCCACGTATGTGTTACCATAGCAAAGTTGCTACTTAAAGATTCCTACAAAAGTCCCTCTAATTTTTTTTGTATTTCGATAGCGTATTATGAATCAGTGACGATGCGAAGCTGTTGCAGTTAGATGACACTGAATTGAAATATTTTAACAGATATACAGTATGCGGTAGCGTAAATTTCTTTGTAAATTAGGATGTACTAGTGAAGCATTTCTTGGATAGTAGTCGAATCCTCAAAAACTAAACGTCTTGCTGAAGCGATACGTGTATGAGCAAGAGCCAGTGTACTGTCGTCTGACTTCGAGTGGAGGTTCTATATATATATATATATATATATATATATATATATATATAGAACCGCTAGGGGCTAGGATACGGGCTAGGGCTAGGATATATATATATATATATATATATATATATATATATATATATATATATATACTCCTGGAAATTGAAATAAGAACACCGTGAATTCATTGTCCCAGGAAGGGGAAACTTTATTGACACATTCCTGGGGTCAGATACATCACATGATCACACTGACAGAACCACAGGCACATAGACACAGGCAACAGAGCATGCACAATGTCGGCACCTTTCGCAGCAATGCAGGCTGCTATTCTCCCATGGAGACGATCGTAGAGATGCTGGATGTAGTCCTGTGGAACGGATTGCCATGCCATTTCCACCTGGCGCCTCAGTTGGACCAGCGTTCGTGCTGGACGTGCAGACCGCGTAAGACGACGCTTCATCCAGTCCCAAACATGCTCAACGGGGGGACAGATCCGGAGATCGTGCTGGCCCGGGTAGTTGACTTACACCTTCTAGAGCACGTTGGGTGGCACGGGATACATGCGGACGTGCATTGTCCTGTTGGAACAGCAAGTTCCCTTGCCGGTCTAGGAATGGTAGAACGATGGGTTCGATGACGGTTTGGATGTACCGTGCACTATTCAGTGTTCCCTCGACGATCACCAGTGGTGTACGGCCAGTGTAGGAGATCGCTCCCCACACCATGATGCCGGGTGTTGGCCCTGTGTGCCTCGGTCGTATGCAGTCCTGATTGTGGCGCTCACCTGCACGGCGCCAAACACGCATACGACCATCATTGGCACCAAGGCAGAAGCGACTCTCATCGCTGAAGACGACACGTCTCCATTCGTCCCTCCATTCACGCCTGTCGCGACACCACTGGAGGCGGGCTGCACGATGTTGGGGCGTGAGCGGAAGACGGCCTAACGGTGTGCGGGACCGTAGCCCAGCTTCATGGAGACGGTTGCGAATGGTCCTCGCCGATACCCCAGGAGCAACAGTGTCCCTAATTTGCTGGGAAGTGGCGGTGCGGTCCCCTACGGCACTGCGTAGGATCCTACGGTCTTGGCGTGCATCCGTGCGTCGCTGCGGTCCGGTCCCAGGTCGACGGGCACGTGCACCTTCCGCCGACCACTGGCGACAACATCGATGTACTGTGGAGACCTCACGCCCCACGTGTTGAGCAATTCGGCGGTACGTCCACCCGGCCTCCCGCATGCCCACTATACGCCCTCGCTCAAAGTCCGTCAATTGCACATACGGTTCACGTCCACGCTGTCGCGGCATGCTACCAGTGTTAAAGACTGCGATGGAGCTCCGTATGCCACGGCAAACTGGCTGACACTGACGGCGGCGGTGCACAAATGCTGCGTAGCTAGCGCCATTCGACGGCCAACACCGCGGGTCCTGGTGTGTCCGCTGTGCCGTGCGTGTGATCATTGCTTGTACAGCCCTCTCGCAGTGTCCGGAGCAAGTATGGTGGGTCTGACACACCGGTGTCAATGTGTTCTTTTTTCCATTTCCAGGAGTGTATATATACTGGCCATTAAAATCACTACACCAGGAAGATGACGTGCTACAGACGCGAGTTGCCTGGTGAAACGTTGTTGTGATGCCTCGTGTAAGGAGGAGAAATGCGTACCATCACGTTTCCGACTTTGATAAAGGTCGGATTGTAGCCTATCGCGATTGCGGTTTAACGTATCGCGGCAATGCTGCTCGCGTTGGTCGAGATCCAATGACTGTTGGCAGAATATGGGATCGCTGATTTCAGGAGGGTAATACGGAACGCTGTGTTGGATCCCAACGGCCTCGTATCACTAGCAGTCGAGTTGACAGGCATCTTATCCGCATGGCTGTAACGGATCGTGCAGCCACGTCTCGATTCCTGAGTCAACAGATGGGGACGTTTGCAAAACAACAACCATCCGCTCGAACAGTTCGACGACGTTTGCAGCAGCATGGACTATCAGCTCGGAGACCATAGCTGCGGTTACCCTAGCGCTGCATCACAGACAGGAGCGCCTGCGATGGTGTACTCAACGACGAACCTGGGTACACGAATGGCAAAACGTCATTTTTTCGGATGAATCCAGGTCCCGTTTACAGCATCATGATGGTCGCCTCCGAGTTTGGGGACATCGCGGTGAACCCACATTGAAAGTGTGTATTCGTCATGGCCATACTGGCATATCACCCGGCTTGATGGTATCGGGTGCCATTGGTTATACGTCTCGGACACCTCTTGTTCGCATTGACGGCACTTTGAATAGTGGACGTTACATTTCCGATGTGTTACAACCCGTGGCTCTACCCTCCATTCGATACCTGCGAAACCCTACATTTCAGAAGGATAATGCACGACTGCATGTTGCAGGTCCTGTACGGACCTTTCCGGATACAGAAAATGTACGACTGATGCCCTGGCCAGCACATTCTCCAGATATGTCAGCAATTTAAAACGTCTGGTCAATGGTGGCCGAGCAACTGGCTCGTCACAATACGCCAGTCACTTCTCTTGATGAACTGTCTGACTCAATGCCCAGGCGCATCAAGGCTGTTATTACGGCCAGAGGTGGTTGTTCTTAGTACTGATTTCTCATGATCTATGCACCCAAATTGCGTGAAAATGTAATCACCTGTCAATTCTAGTATAATATAATTGTCCAATGAATACCCGTTTATCATCTGCATTTCTTCTTGGTGTAGCAATTTTAATGGCCAGTAGTGTGTGTGTGTGTGTGTGTGTGTGTGTGCGTGCGTGCGTGTTTGTACATCTCCTCCCGAACCAATGGGCGATTTCAACCATACTTGGAACGCAAATCCCATACTGTCAGGCAACAACCCCGGGGGGGGGGGGGGGGGGGGGGGGGGGGGGGGGGGTAAAATCTACCTGCCTCTCATACTTTGGGAGATATGACGTCATAAACAATGAGATTCCTGAAAAACTGCCGCATTATACATTGCATGAAGTTTAAGTTTACTACTCTATTATTTCTGTTCGCAATACATTTTGCAGACTGTATCCACATATGCCACTGTATGTACCTACCATACTCCAATATTGTACGACACACAGTTCAGGAGATATGACGTCATAAATACTGAGATGGTTGAAAAACTGCCGCATCATGCATGAAGTTTTAAAACATTTATTCTATACAATTAAGACACTCCTACAGTCCAGCCAACTTAAGGAAATCCCTCTTCCCACCTGGCACCGCTTTTGACAGCTTCCAATTGCGAAGCGTAGACAACTCTAGGCGACAACGGTAGCCGTCTATAGAGCTACGGAAAGGCGTTGCGATAGAGACGTTTACAAAATCGCATTTTGACACACGAAGCAGCTGCGTCCAGTGTACAGAAACTGCCCAGAATCAAATTTCTCAATTTGGATACTGTACTTGTACATCTGTACATTATTTATATTTCTTTGTACGACTGTTTCATAATCTCAAAGGTGTTTTCCGAATACATGGAAATGAAGTTTTCACGATACTTCACTGCAAACATAGTTAATTTTTTTTATTTAGCTTTCAGTACAAAATCGGCAAAATGGAAAGCCGGGCGACGCCGAGTTTGTCAGCTAGTACGTATATGACACTCAGATGATGATGATTTGACAGGTACTATGACGTAGAAGGCGATGATTTTTGTGGCGAGTAGGCTATTGCTGTTGTGGTGCCGGCTGGTTGTGAAGGGCTGATAAGGGAGTACATGCACATATATGAGTGGTTATCATGGATGTGCCACTATGTCGCCTATGTGGAAATGGTTGTTAAACGTTGAGAAGTTTGTGAGTGCGAGGCGGGAAATTGAAACAGGACGGTGTGAAGTTTCGGGCATAGTCAGAGAAGATGATAGGAATGGGCTACATCCATGGAGAGGGTACGGGGCTACGACTATTGCTGTAGGACTCAAGATCCGCAGAGAATCAACGATTAGCGCAAGGAATGGCAGTTGACCTGAACGAGAATGAATGTAACGTAAGTAACTTTGTCGTCACCCCGGAGGTTGGTTTGAATAGCACAGTGCCTTACTAGAAAGTAGGATACCTAGAACTATGTAAGGATACAGTTACCGATCCTGTCCGGGACAGATCGAATTTCGCCTTACGCATCTTTGATCCAGCGAGCTAGGGTCGCTGACGGGGAAGCCCCATTTTACTAAAAGGATGCTGCTTGGCGCCCGCCTTTTGCTTTGGCACGTGAGTCAGTCCACCACCACCTAGAGGTGGTGGCGGTCAGTCCTGCCGAAGCTTTCAGGAGGAGAAGGTCGCGAATGCGGGCGAGATGCGCGATCAGGAATAAAAGGCTTTCATTTGTGAAACTGAAATTATTTTAGTAATCACAGGAAGATTTCAAATTATGGACGACCGTAAGGAACGTACTGTTGTTGTTGTTGTTACTGTGGTCTTCAGTCCTGATACTGGTTTGATGCAGCTCTCCATGCTACTCTATCCTGTGCAAGCTTCTTCATCTCCCAGTACCTACTGCAACCTACATCCTTCTGAATCTGCTTAGTGTATTCATCTCTTGGTCTCCCTCTACGATTTTTACCCTCCACGCTGCCCTCCAATACTAAATTGGTGATCCCTTGATGCATCAGAACATGCCCTACCAACCGATCCCTTCTTCTGGTCAAGTTGTGCCACAAACTCCTCTTCTCCCCAATCCTACTCAGTACCTCCTCATTAGTTATGTGATCTACCCATCTAATCTTCAGCATTCTTCTGTAGCACCACATTTCGAAAGCTTCTATTCTCTTCTTGTCTAGACTATTTATCGTCCATGTTTCACTTCCATACATGGCTACACTCCATACAAATACTTTCAGAAATGACTTCCTGATACTTAAATCTATACTCTATGTTAACAAATTTCTCTTCTTCAGAAACGCTTTCCTTGCCATTGCCAGTCTACATTTTATATCCTCTCTACTTCGACCATCATCAGTTATTTCGCTCCCCAAATAGCAAAACTCCTTTACTACTTTAAGTGTCTCATCTCCTAATCTAATTCCCTCAGCATCACCCGACTTAATTCGACTACATTCCATTATCCTCGTTTGGATTTTGTTGATGTTCATCTTATATCCTCCTTTCAAGACACTGTCCACTCCATTCAACTGCTCTTCCAAGTCCTTTGCTGTCTCTGACAGAATTACAATGTCATCGGCGAACCTCAAAGTTTTTATTTCTTCTCCATGGATTTTAATACCTACTCCGAATTTTTCTATTGTTTCCTTTACTGCTTGCTTAATATACAGATTGAATAACATCGGGGAGAGGCTACAACCCTGTCTTACTCCCTTCCCAACCACTGCTTCCCTTTCATGTGCCTCGACTCTTATAACTGCCATCTGGTTTCTGTACAAATTGTAAATAGCGTTTCGCTCCCTGTATTTTACCCCTGCCAGCTTTAGAATTTGAAAGAGAGTATTCCAGTCAACATTGTCAAAAGCTATCTCTAAGTCTACAAATGCTAGAAACGTAGGTTTACGTTTCCTTAATCTTTCTTCTAAGATAAGTCGTAAGGTCAGTATTGCCTCACGTGTTCCAGAATTTCTATGGAATCCAAACTGATCTTCCCCGAGGTCGGCTTCTGCTAGTTTTTCCATTCGTCTGTAAAGAATTTGTGTTAGTATTTTGCAGCTGTGGCTTATTAAACTGATTGTTCGGTAATTTTCATATCTGTCAACACCTGCTTTCTTTGAGACTGGAATTATTATATTCTTCTTGAAGTCTGAGGGTATTTCGCCTGTTTAATACATCTTGCTCACCAGATGGTAGAGTTTTGTCAGGACTGGCTCTCCCAAGGCCGTCAGTAGTTCCAATGGAATGTTGTCTACTCCGGGGGCCATGTTTCGATTCACGTCTTTCAGTGCTCTGTCAAACTCTTCACGCAGTATCGTATCTCCCATTTCATCTTCATCTACATCCTCTTCCATTTCCATAACATTGTCCTCAAGTACATCGCCCTTGTATAAACCCTCTATATACTCCTTCCACCTTTCTGCCTTCCCTTCTTTGCTTAGAACTGGGTTTCCATCTGAGCTCTTGATATTCATGCAAGTAGTTCTCTTTTCTCCAAAGGTCTCTTTAATTTTCCTGTAGGCAGTATCTATCTTACCCCTAGTGAGATAAGCCTCTACATCCTTACATTTGTCCTCTAGCCATCCCTGCTTAGCCATTTTGCACTTCCTGTCGATCTCATTTTTGAGACGTTTGTATTCCTTTTTGCCTGCTTCATTTACTGCATTTTTATATTTTCTCCTTTCATCAATTAAATTAATTATTTCTTCTGTTACCCAAGGATTTCTACTAGCCCTCGTCTTTTTACCTACTTGATCCTCTGCTGCCTTCACTACTCCATCCCTCAAAGCTACCCATTCTTCTTCTACTGTATTTCTTTCCCCTATTCCTGTCAATTGTTTCCTTATGCTCTCCCTGAAACTCTCTACAACCTCTGGTTCTTTCAGTTTATCCAGGTCCCAACTCCTTAAATTCCCACCTTCTTGCAGTTTCTTCAGTTTTAATCTACAGGTCATAACCAATAGATTGTTGTCAGAGTCCACATCTGCCCCTGGAAATGTCTTACAATTTAAAACCTGGTTCCTAAATCTCTGTCTTACCATTATATAATCTATCTGATATCTTTTATTATCTCCAGGGTTCTTCCATGTATGCAGCCTTCTTTTATGATACTTAAACCAAGTGTTAGCTATGATTAAGTTGTGCTCTGTGCAAAATTCTACCAGGCGGCTTCCTCTTTAATTTCTTAGCCCCAATCCATATTCACCTACTACGTTTCCTTCTCTCCCTTTTCCTACTACCGAATTCCAGTCGCCCATGATTATTAAATTTTCGTCACCCTTCACTATCTGAATAATTTCTTTTGTTTCATCATACATATCTTCAATTTCTTCGTCGTCTGCAGAGCTAGTTGGCATATAAACTTGTACTACTGTAGTAGGTGTGGGCTTCGTATCTATCTTGGCCACAATAATGCGTTCACTATGCTGTTTGTAGTAGCTTACCCGCATTCCTATTTTCCTTTTCATTATTAAACCTACTCCTGCATTACCCCTATTCGATTTTGTGTTTATAACCCTATAGTCACCTGACCAGAAGTCTTGTTCCTCCTGCCACCGAACTTCACTAATTCCTACGATATCTAACTTTAACCTATCCATTTCCCTTTTTAAATTTTCTAACCTAGCTGCCCGATTAAGGGATCTGACATTCCACGCTCCGATCCGTAGAATGCCAGTTTTCTTTCTCCTGATAATGACGTCCTCCTGAGTAGTCCCCGCCTGGAGATACGAATGGGGGACTATTTTACCTCCGGAATATTTTACCCAAGAGAACGCCATCATCATTTAATCATACAGTAAAGCTGTATGCCCTAGGGAAAAATTACGGCCGTAGTTTCCCCTTGCTTTCAGCCGTTCGCAGTACCAGCACGGCAAGGCTGTTTTGGTTAGCGTTACAAGGCCAGATCAGTCAATCATCCAGACTGTTGCCCCTGCAACTACTGAAAAAGGCTGCTGCCCCTCTTCAGGAACCACATGTTTGTCTGGCATCTGAACAGATTCCCCTCCGTTGTGGTTGCACCTACGGTACGGCTATCTGTATCGCTGAGTCACACAAGCCTCCCCACCAACGGCAAGGTCCATGGTTCCATTAGTCCAATGAATACCCGTTTATCATCTGCATTTCTTTTTGTTGTAGCAATTTTAATAGTCAGTAGTGTGTGTGTGTGTGTGTGTGTGTGTGTGTGTGTGTGTGTTTCTACATCTCCTTCCGAACGAATGGGCGATTTCAACCAAACTTGGAACGCATATCCCTTACTGTCAGGCAACAATCGCTGTGGGGGATAAGAACTACCTTCCTCTCACCCTTTAGTAGATATAACGTTATAAACAATGAGATGCCTGAAAAACTGCAGCATTATGCATGAAGTTTATGTTTACTACTTCTATTGTTTCTATTAGCAATACATTTTGCAGACTGTATCCACATATGCCACTGTGTGTACCCACCATATTCCAATATTGTACGACACACAGTTCAGGAGATATGACGTTATAAACACTGAGATGCGTGAAAAACTGCCGCATCATGCATGAAGTTTTAATACATTTATTCTATACAATTAAGACACTCCTACAGTCCAGTCAACTTAAGAGATCCCTTCTGCCACCTGGCGGCGCTTTTGACAGCTTCCAATTGCGAAGCGTAGACGTCTCTAAGCGACAACGATAGCCGTCTATAGAGCTACGGAAAGGCGTTGTGATAGAGACGTTTACAAAATCGCGTTGTAGACACGCGGAACAGTGCGTCCAGTGTACAGATTCTATCCGGAATCAAATTTCTCAGTTTGGATACTGTACTTGTACATCTGTACATTATTTATATTTCTTTGTACGACTCTTGCATAATCTCAAAGATGTTTTCACGAATACATGGAAATGAAGTTTTCACGATACTTCACTGCAAACACAGTTAATTTTTTAATTTCGCTTTTAATACAAAATTGGCAAAATGGAAAGGCGGGCGACGCAGAGTTTGTCAGCAGATGATGATGATTTGACTGGTACTATGACGTAGGAGGCGATGACTTTTGTGGCGAGTAGGCTATTGCTGTTGTGGTGCAGGCTGGTTGTGAAGGGCTGATAAGGGAGTACATATACATATATGAGTGACTATCATAGATGTGCCACTATGTCGCCTACGTGGAAATGGTTGTTAAACGTTGAGAACTTTGTGAGTGCGAGGCGGGAAATTGAAACTGGACGGTGTGAAGATGGTGGGAAAGGGCTACATCCATGGAGAGGGTACGGGGCTACGACTGTTGTAGGACTCAAGATCAGCAGAGAATCAACGATTAGCGCACGGACTGACAGCTGACCTGAACGAGAATTAATGTAACGTAAGTAACTTTGTCGTCACCCCGGAGGTTGGTTTGAATAGCACAGTGCCTTACTAGAAAGTAGGATAACTAGAACTATGTAAGGTTACAGTTACCGATCCTGTCCGGGACAGATCGAATCTCGCCTTACGCATCTTTGATCCAGCGAGTTAGGGTCGCTGACTGGGAAGCCCCTTTTACTAGAAGGGTGCTGCTAGGCGCCCGCCTTTTATTGCTTTGGCACGCGAGTCAGTCGCGCCGAAGCTTTCTGAAGGAGAAAGACCGCGAATGCGGGCGAGATGCGCGATCGGGAATAAAAGGTTTTAATTTGTGAAACTGAAATTATTTTGGTAATTTGGGGAAGATTTTAAATTATGGACGACCGTAAGGAACGTACTAGCAATGGCAAACTAGATTAGGAGAGTGTTAAATGTATGAATGCGGTTGCAGAGTCAGAGTGATTAGGAACGTAGTGATAACTTTGTCTGTGATTACAGTATAAACTGAGTGCTGTCAAATCAGTGTGAGGTATTGATAATAGTACGTTGTTGGGAATTTTGATTAAAATGATGATAACTGTAGGTAGGGCACATTTCAGCAGGTAGACGGTAAGTAGTTTCTCGAATTGTCGCGTATACTTTGGTAATATGTTCTCCCATCAGCTCTTCTTCTCGAAGCTAACCCTCAAGTCCGATTGCCTATTAAAATTTAGATAGCCAAAATACAAGAATTAGCTTAAATAAAATGACCTAGTGACTTACCACACAGTTATAGGAAAGCCTGCAGTTTAAGATGGACCTCGAACAACGGCCTCAAACTGCAGTTTTTACACAAAAACATTACCAAGGGTGAAAGAAGTGATACGTAACAGATAACAATCGTAGGATTGACCGGAACTGAACCCTAGACCTTTGGTGCCGTATTCTATAACAGTGAGTCACCGAGGCATCAACCTAACGTACTGCACGTAAATAAATGAAGCAATACATCACTGTTCGATTACGCCGTTGTTGTTATGATTTTCAGTCCAAAATTGGTTCGATGCAGCTCATCGTGCAACGCTACTCTATGCTATACAAGTTCCTTCATCTCCGAAGGACTGCTGCAACCTACAACATGCTTATTGTATTCATCTGTTAGTCTTCCTCTACGATTTTTACCTCTCCACAGTTAGGAAATTGGCGGTCCCGTGGTGCCTCAGAATTTGTCCTATCAGCCGATCCCTTCTTCTAGTCCAGTTACGCCACAAATGTCGTTTCTCTCCAGATCTATCCAGTACCTCCTCATTAGTGACGCGTTGTACCCATCTAGTCCTCAGAATTCTTCTGTAGCAACACATTTCGAAAGCTTCTATTCTCTTCCTGTCTGAACCGTTTATCGTCCATGTTTCACTTCCATACATGGCTACACTCCATACAAATACTTTCAGAAAAGACTTCCTAACGCTTAAACCTATATTCGTTGTTAACAATTTCTCTTCTTCGGAAACGCTTTTCTAACCCATTGCCAGTCTACTTTTTATACCCTCTGTACTTCGGCCATCATCAGTTACTTTGATGCCCAAATAGCAAAACCCATCTACTTCTTTGAGTGTTTCGGTTCCTAAGCTAATTTCATCAACTTCATCTGATTTAATTTTGTTACATTACATTACCCTTGTTTTGCTTCTGTTGATATCCATCTTATATTTTATAACCTCCTTGCAAGACACAGTCCATTCCGGTCAACTGCTATTCCAAATCCGTTGCTGTCTCTGACTGGAAACAGTAAAGCAGCAAAATACCGAGGATGTCCATAAAGGAGGGCTGCAACTGTCGATGAACATAAATGAAACGGTTTCTGCGTGTCACTTGTTTATTTTGCCACCAAGGGTTTCGAAGGTACACACAATCATCTTGAGGTAGAGCATTGTTTATGTACACTGCTGGTGTTGGTGAGGGGTGCAGACGTCTTTCCACAGTTGCAGACCAAGGTTACTTTACGTATTTTGCTAATGCAAAAAAAAATTGTTCATTTAGAAAGGCATTTAAGAGGTTAAAAAAGGTGGATTTCTGACAGTAAATTGTACTTACAGGGATGGTAGAGTTGTAAAAAATCTGTATGCTGTTGCCTGATGTGTGTCACCTTCACTGCATACATCGGGCAACAGTAAGCAGACTTTTTACAACTCTACCGTCTCTGTAAGTATAGTTTACTGTCAGAAATTCACGTTTTTTAACCTCTAAACTGCCAATTTTTATATCAAAAGAAGTAAAATAACCTACACTGCCCTTGGTCCGCTCTGCGAAAAAACCTCTGTACTCTTCACGAACACCAGCCATGTAAATAAACAATTCTCCACTTGAAGATAATGGTGTGAACCATCGAAGTGCGTAGCGAAAATAATCAAGTGACTGTTGCAGAAACCGTTTTATTTGTATCTAGGAGTAACATTCTGGAGCGACCTGAAGTGAAATAACTACATGAAGCTGGTTGTAGGAAAAGCAGATGCCAGGCTGAGATTCATTGGAGGGACTGGAATTCATTCATGAAAGAAATGGCTTACAAAATACTCGTTCGATCTATGCTCGAATATTGAATAACAGTCTGGAACGCTAATCAATATGAATTAATAGGAGAGATAGAGAAGATCCAACAAAGTTCCGTTACGGGATCGTTTAGTAAGCGCGAGAGTGTTGCGAAAATGCTCAACAGACCTCTATGGCACACGGTGCGGGATCGTTTAGTAAGCGCGAGAGTGTTGCGAAAATGCTCAACAGACCTCTATGGCACACGGTGCAAGATCACGGAGGTTTTATTGTAAAACACCCAGGAGCGTTCGTATGTCTCACGAAATGATCACGACCAGAAAGGTTCAAATGGCTCTAAGCACTATGGGACTCAACATCTGTCATCAGTCCCCTAGAACTTAGAACTACTTAAACCTAAGTAACTTAAGGACAACACACACATCCATGCCCGAGGCAGGACTCGAACCTGCGACCGTAGCAGCAGCGCGGTTCCGGACAGAAGCGCCTAAAACCGCTCGGTCACCGCGGCCGGCTGACCAGAAAGGTCGAGGAACGAGACCTCTACAGAGGTGGTACTGACAGTCGATCTTCCCGCGCGCAGGCAGTAGCGGAAATTATTGTGATACTAGAGGTATCCTCCGCGGGACGTCATGTGACGTGCAGATGTAGGATTAGTACATGTAGAGGTTTATTGTTTAAAATTCGAGAGGCCGGCTGGCGGTTTTAGGCGCTTCAGTCTGGAACCGCACGACCGCTACGGTAGCAGGTTCGAGTCCCGCCTCGGGCATGGATGTGTGTGATGTCATTAGGTTAGTTAGGTTTAAGTAGTTCTAAGTTCTAGGGGACTGATGACCTCAGACGTTAAGTCCCATAGTGCTCAGAGCCATTTCAACCATTCGAAAATTCGAGAGCATTGGTTCCGAGGAGAGTACGACATGCGCTGCCATAAAAAAGAAAAAACAAACATATGCTGCACCCTTTAAGGACTGTTCAGTGGCAACAGGGTATAATATGTACACATTGAGGGGTTGTCACAGTCATTGGCGATCAGATGGCGCTAAGAAGATTTGCCTGTGCGCCGGCTTTTTCGATTCTACAGTCAGTAAATGTGCTGGGTTTAGATGTGAACAGTGCTTGCTACAATCATTCTCGGGTACAGCCATGCCCTACTGACGAGTACATTCTCCTGCTGAACAGCTTCGGCCTTTTGAATGCGGTCGCATTGCGCGGCTGTGGGAAACTGGGTGGACGTATCGAAGGATTGCTGCACATATTGGGCACAATGCATTGGTGATGTGTCACAGCTTTCAACAGTGCTCTTTGGAGTATTCCCACACCAGTAGACCAGGTTCTGAATGTCCGTGCGGTATAGACGCACGTATTGTGCGAGCAGCGGTGGCCAAAAGAACATCATCCGTGGACGAAATCCGGGCATATGTTGCACCTTCTGTGTGCTCAGGGACCATTGGGAACCATCTGCTTGCAGAAGGATTAAGTCATGTGTGTTTCTGATCTGGCTACAAGTGACATCACTAATCTGGTGTCGTGAAAGAGTTGACTGGAGTGTGGAATGGCGCTCCATTGACTACAGTGACGATTGTAGACCTGAAGAACTCTCTACTCCAGACTGCATTCGCCCACGTCACACAGGTTCCATCCTATCTTCATTATGTGTGTCTGTGTGTGGGGGGGTGGGGGGGGGGAGGGTCAGTTACAACTAGCGGTCACATTTGATGGTTGTGTGGGGTAAAGTAACCAGTTACTACTATATTGCACAAGCTCTTATGCCCATGCTACTGTCACTTCTACGACATGAATGTAACGTGTGTTTTCATCAGGGTAACGCACGTCCACGTAAGTGTTCGTGGTGTACAAAAGCTACTATGGCCAGCAAGAGCACCAGATCTCTCGCCAACAGAAAACGTAACGGACATGATGAAGCCTGAGCGTACTCGCTCTCCATGCCTACACAAGGCATTACCGACTTGCAACAAAAGGCGCAAGATACTAGGGACAGTGCTATTGGTGTGTAACTGTAACATCCAACGTTTTTACTTTGGAATATATACGTTATGCTCAAAGGACTTATGTTTAAGAAATATAGAGGTGTTAGACACAAAGAGACATAGTAGATATTAAATATTAGGAAATTGGGAACTGTTACACGATTGTGGAACCACAAATTAACTGCACGTTCTCACCGGAGCAATTATTTGAACTGTCATATGACTCCCTTCAAACAGTAATGGAACTTTAGATGCTAATTACACTGTACGTAAGACATGAACTGAAAGATGTGATATGACAGTTCACGTAATTGCTATGGTGACAAATATGCAGTTAATGTGTCGTTATACAATCGTGAAACAGTTTTTATTTTCGTACTTCATAATAGCTACTATGTTTCTGTTTGTGTAACTTTTCTGTACTTTTTAAATGTAAGTTCCTTGAAAGTAACCTCTGATTTCAATGCAAACATGTTGGAAGGTTGGAGTTCATGTCTTATTTATAGTGATTATCGTCTTAGGTGTCATTAATGCTCTAAAGGAGTAGTATGACAGCTCATATAATTACTATTGTCGCAAATATGCAGTTAATGTGTGAAAATCGAGATGTGTTTGTAAAAATTTCATAAATGTACAGTTACGATTTGGTTACTTTAGCTGTACGTAAGTACACCAATATTTTCGCCACGTGGCACTTTGTCACTTACAATTCTTTCTATTTAGTCGACCTCATGTAATTTGCATTTATTTAAACAGTGAACTCCAACGACGAATGTGGAAGGATGAGAATGAATGTGTTATCACCTGAAGATGGACACAAGCTCGAAACTGGTCACTTCTTAAATAAATCACCTTCATTTGTGACTGGAAGCGGATCGTATTCTACACCATATAAAGGAACAGTCACGGAGTTCAACAGCATGCCTTGTGGATAAAATTCACTTACTTTTTAAAATTTCACAGGTGTAAGTTAAAACAGACACGGCACACTTTTTCAACACTCATCTTTTACAGTCTGTTGGTACCTTAGACTGAAATATGAACTAATTTATTTCAAATAATCTGCAACCTAGCTTTATATAGCGAAAAACTTCTGGCTTAATGTTGTTTAGTAAGTGACAAGGAATACATACTCTTCAGCGACCTGTAGTTATTTTACGATCATAGCGTTTGCATTTGACTTAGAAATAATGAACATTTTCGTCTTCGAGATGTACATTTTAAACTAAATTTCCAAATGTTTTCAACTAGGTCAAAAACCAGAGACTGTAATCTCCACAAACTATAGGATAGGAGCAACATACACTCCTGGAAATTGAAATAAGAACACCGTGAATTCATTGTCCCAGGAAGGGGAAACTTTATTGACACATTCCTGGGGTCAGATACATCACATGATCACACTGACAGAACCACAGGCACATAGACACAGGCAACAGAGCATGCACAATGTCGGCACTAGTACAGTGTATATCCACCTTTCGCAGCAATGCAGGCTGCTATTCTCCCATGGAGACGATCGTAGAGATGCTGGATGTAGTCCTGTGGAACGGCTTGCCATGCCATTTCCACCTGGCGCCTCAGTTGGACCAGCGTTCGTGCTGGACGTGCAGACCGCGTGAGACGACGCTTCATCCAGTCCCAAACATGCTCAATGGGGGACAGATCCGGAGATCTTGCTGGCCAGGGTAGTTGACTTACACCTTCTAGAGCACGTTGGGTGGCACGGGATACATGCGGACGTGCATTGTCCTGTTGGAACAGCAAGTTCCCTTGCCGGTCTAGGAATGGTAGAACGATGGGTTCGATGACGGTTTGGATGTACCGTGCACTATTCAGTGTCCCCTCGACGATCACCAGTGGTGTACGGCCAGTGTAGGAGATCGCTCCCCACACCATGATGCCGGGTGTTGGCCCTGTGTGCCTCGGTCGTATGCAGTCCTGATTGTGGCGCTCACCTGCACGGCGCCAAACACGCATACGACCATCATTGGCACCAAGGCAGAAGCGACTCTCATCGCTGAAGACGACACGTCTCCATTCGTCCCTCCATTCACGCCTGTCGCGACACCACTGGAGGCGGGCTGCACGATGTTGGGGCGTGAGCGGAAGACGGCCTAACGGTGTGCGGGACCGTAGCCCAGCTTCATGGAGACGGTTGCGAATGGTCCTCGCCGATACCCCAGGAGCAACAGTGTCCCTAATTTGCTGGGAAGTGGCGGTGCGGTCCCCTACGGCACTGCGTAGGATCCTACGGTCTTGGCGTGCATCCGTGCGTCGCTGCGGTCCGGTCCCAGGTCGACGGGCACGTGCACCTTCCGCCGACCACTGGCGACAACATCGATGTACTGTGGAGACCTCACGCCCCACGTGTTGAGCAATTCGGCGGTACGTCCACCCGGCCTCCCGCATGCCCACTATACGCCCTCGCTCAGAGTCCGTCAACTGCACATACGGTTCACGTCCACGCTGTCGCGGCATGCTACCAGTGTTAAAGACTGCGATGGAGCTCCGTATGCCACGGCAAACTGGCTGACACTGACGGCGGCGGTGCACAAATGCTGCGCAGCTAGCGCCATTCGACGACCAACACCGCGGTTCCTGGTGTGTCCGCTGTGCCGTGCGTGTGATCATTGCTTGTACAGCCCTCTCGCAGTGTCCGGAGCAAGTATGGTGGGTCTGACACACCGGTGTCAATGTGTTCTTTTTTCCATTTCCAGGATTGTACAATGGTGACCCAGCCCAGTGCACTGAATTCTCTCTGTTGATTCATGCAGGCAGAAAATACGCCTGTAACTATCATGCGACATTCTTGGACTTGCATACAATCTCAGATGACGAAGCCGCGCGTTGTAGCCGCGTGGTCTCAGGCGCCTTGCCACGGTTCGCGCGGCTCTCCCGTTGGAGGTTCGAGTCCTCCCTGGGGCATGTGTGTGTGTGTGTGTGTGTTGTCCTTAGTTTAAGTTAGATTAAGTAGTATGTAGGCCTAGGGACCGATGACCTCATCAATTTGGTCCCATAGGAACTTACCACAAATTTCCAATTTTCCAATACAAGATGACGATCTTGTATCAAAGTCTTGTTTAAGTTACACACTAGTGCTACTTATAATCAAGGTCTCCCCCCCCCCCACTCCCCTCCTCCAGAATCACCGGAAATTAATCAAGGTCACCCCAGACCAGCCCCTCCCCCTATCCCCCCACCATCACTCCTGCTGGTCCACTAAGATACAAGCAACTCCTCTCATAAATAGATAGGGAAAAATCCGCATACGTCCTTCCACAACACATCGCTATAAACTATTAGAGCTGCTCAATATTGTAACAAAATACGACAATTCTCAGCAATAAAACATTTGACGAGAAAATACATTCCTTAATGTACATTCGGTAAACACAATGGCGAAGATCTCATCCCTCCATTACTAGTAACAAGTTAGCTGATTCTCCAAAGATGAACCATTAACTACAATTAACCAGCCATCAACGAGATTCAATCTGTGACCTCTTGATTTTATAACTAGAACACTTTAGTGGGTGGCTTAATTCTGGAGCTTTGCACCATACGGAGAGGATCGAATAACGTCTTAATCTTATTGTGATAATGTTAAATCATGTCGCTACAAAACTACAGTATGGGTATTTGTTAATAACAGATTAAATATAATATTAAGCGATTGTCGTCATTCGAGGCATCAGCAGAACTTACACCCAGGCAAGTATGCAAGTACTGTACTCTCATTTCTCCACTTTTTTACAATTTTAACCATTTTATTCAATTAAGAGAGTTTCGTCAAAATTCTGTATACTTTACGTTAACGTCAAGATAATCATGCCACGTCACGTCGACACATTGATGCTCTTAGCCAATCACAATGTAGTTGTATGTATGTGACATCATAGTGCTTATGTTAAAAAACACCTAGGTTCCCCTATTCGTAGAAACAATGACGTCGCGACATGTTCCGGAAAATTAATGACATCTTAGGGAATTCTATAAACACTGCAGTATTACCGATTTCCAACCAAAGATACTGTATGTATAAGCAATACCACAGCGTACAAGATAAAATCTTGCTATGGCACCACCATATGGCCTATGTGTTATGTTACAGCTCATGTGTTAAAACGAGTTCATTATTGGAAACAATGACACCGCAATAAGTTATGAAGTCATAGCAAAAGTCAGACGTACACCGATTTCCAAGACAGTCAGCCAAAGATACGTTATAGGTGTATAAGAATTAGCTCCCGCTATATAATATGCCTCTAGAGAGTTGACCAGAAGCTCCAACCACTGCGAGCTACTCGATGCAAATACACTATGTCATAATAAGTATCAGGACACCCCCAAAACCATACTTTTTCATATTAGGTGCGATCAGAATTGGGCGGTCCACGGAACTCACGGAATTCCAACGTGTTCAGGTGATTGGGTGTCACTTGTGTCATACGTCTATAAGCGAGATTTCCACACTTCTAAACATCCCTAGGTCCACTGTCTCCGATGTTATAGTGAAGTGGAAACGTGAAGGGGCCTGTACATCACAAAAGCGTACAGGCCGACCTCGTCTGTTGACCGACAGAGACCACCGACAGTTGAAGAGGGCAGGGTAATGTGTTATAGGCAGACATCTGTCCAGACCATCACACAGGAATTCCAAACTGCATCAAGATCCACTGCAAGTACTATGTCAGTTAGGCGGGAGCTGAGAAAACTTGGATTTCATTGTCGAGCGGCTGCTCATAAGCCACACTTCGCGCCGGTAAATGCCAAACGACACCCCGCTTGGTATGTGTGTAAACATTGGATAATTGAACAGTGGAAGAACGTTGTGTGGAGTGACGAATCGCGGTACACAATGTGGCGATCCGATGGCAGCGTTTGGATATGGCGAATGCCGGTGAACGCCAGCTGCCAGCGTGTGTAGTGCCAACAGCAAAATTCGGAGGCGTTGGTGTTATGGCGTGGTTGTGTTTTTCATGGAGGGGGCTTGCACACCTTGTTGTTTTGCGTGGCGCTATCACAGCACAGGCCTAAATGGATGTTTTAAGCACCTTCTTGCTTCCCACTGTTGAAGAGCAATTCGGGGATGGCGATTGCATCTTTCAACACGATCGAGCACCTGTTCATAACGCACGGCCTGTGGCGGAGTGGTTACACAACAATAACATCCCTGTAATGGACTGGTCTGCACAGAGTCCTGACCTGAATCCTATAGAACACCTTTGGGATATTTTGGAACACCGACTTCGTGGCAGGCCTCACCGACCGACCGGCATCGATACGTCTCCTCATCGCAGCACTCCCTGAAGAATGTGCTACCATTCCCCAAGAAACCTTCCAGCACCTGATTGAGCGTATGCCTACGAGAGTGGAAGCTGTCATACTGTCATAAAGGCTAAAGGTGGGCCAACACCATATTGAATTCCAGCATTACCGATGGAGGGCGCCACGAACGTGTAAGTCATTTTCAGCAAGGTGTTCGGATACTTTTCATCACATAGTGTAGATCTAAGCAAAGGGAGCACAACATGGCGCATGTTGGAGTAGACCGCACCTTGGATGCTGACGCTTGGAATCTGGCTGAGACTGGAGCACTCCACTAGTAATGCCCGAGAAATATGCAGTATTTTAGATCTAATTGTCTCCGATACGACTGACTTGGTTGCTGGTCACTGTTATGACAGCAGACATCCTAAGCAGAGCCATTCTGCCAACGGAAAACAGGTCCAAATACGACTGTGGAAATATTGGAATGCCTATGGACATAAGCGCCAAGAACTCCCCTCTTTCTCTCTGGAGCAACCGGCAACAAGCACTCCCAACAGTCTCGCCTTCAAAACAACCATTTAAGCATGGGGCAACCAGACAGCTCTTCCAGGTGGCTCGAAGACACACAGTTACAATTAAGCTATGTAAATAAATAAATCATGCAATATTGTTAGCATATGCAACATTACTATAAGACTTGTACATTAACTACAGAAAAAATCCGATTATGGCCATAGCTATTAGTATACTTTCGAGCGATCCACAAATTCCAGAGACACACACTAGACAGCTATAAGGCGATAGTATTTAAGAACAAAACTCCAATATTATTAGTTCGTGACAAAACCTTAAGTCTCATAAATAAATAGGAAAAATCCGCGTGTATCCTTCCATAACACATCGCTATAAACGGTTACAGCGGCTCAATACTGTAACAAAATACGACGATTCTCAGCAATGTAACATTTGACGAGAAAATACATTCCTTAATGTACATTCGGTAAGCACAATGACGAAGATCCCATTCCTCCATTGTTAATAGCAATTTAGATGATTCTCTAAAATTTCACCTGTAGCTGCAATTAACCAGCCACCAACGGAATTCAATCTGTGACCAAAACATGCAAATTGACTGCTTGAGGAAACGAAGTGCGCATACCCGCAGAACAATCTCTTCTCGATTCCTGCACCCATGCCTATTGTAGCCACTTTCGATGTTCCACAGCTGTGACTCCTCGTACGTAGTGCTACCCTCTGTATGAGAAACGCAAATCATCCGTACTTTGAAGATATGTGAGAAGTTTAGTCGAGAGTGCAACCACGAGTAAAAAGCCACGTTTTTTGGTTCCAAGTAACCGCGGCAATCTTCCCACGCATCAGACATTCCCTGTTCAGCCTGCCTAGTGGTAACGGCCGATTTCTTCGCAATGCCCAGGACAGAGAGGCCACGCTGCAAATAGTAAAAGACGATGCAGCTGAGCAGTGCCCAAGCACCAACGTCGCTTGATAAGGCAGGAAGCGTACCACCTGCCAACACACAACAAAGGCAACCATAAAACGTTCTACAAAAAAATTTCTTATTATACATTTCCATAAATACCGAGAATAATACCAGTTATGACATAGCACTAATGTTAGCAGATGTCTCTCCTGCAGCAGGAATGGCCGGCCGCGGTGGCCGAGCGGTTCTAGGCGCTTCAGTCCTTAACCACGCGACTGCTACGGTCGCAGGTTCGAATCCTACCTCGGGCATGGATGTGTTAGTTAGGTTTAAGTAGTTCTAAGTTCTAGGGGACTGATGACCACAGATGTTAAGTCCCATAGTGCTCAGAGCCATTTGAACAATTTTTTTTTTTTTTTTTTGCAGCAGCAATTTATTAAGTTGATCGCACTAAGAGAAAACAGTCTGAGACATTAGCGATGACAAATTTTGCAATAAGTTGTCACGTTGACAGTCTGACCACTGTGATGGTTTTATTAAATATGAGTTTTGTTCACACATGCAGTGGTAAACTACGATCGATGTGTTAGAGCCGGCCATTGTGGCCGAGCGGTTCTAGGCGCTACAGTCTGGAACCGCGCGACCACTACGGTCGCAGGTTCGAATCCTGCCTCGGACATGGATGTGTGTGGTGCCCTTAGGTTAGTTAGGTTTAAGTAGTTCTAAGTTATAGGCGACTGATGACCTCAGGAGTTAAGTCCCATAGTGCTCAGAGCCATTTGAACCATTTTTTTTATGTGTTAGAAGACAGGTCAACACACTTCTTCCTACGAAGAAATCAAACGAAGATAGAAACACAAAAGTTATGATCAACTCGTGTTTATGAACGCACTCCATGGTAGTTTCTTGCTTGCGGAAATTCTGGAACACATTCTTACTTATTCAAAAAATGGCTCTGAGCACTATGCGACTTAACTTCTGAGGTCATCAGTCGCGTAGAACTTAGAACTAATTAAACCTAACTAACGTAAGGACATCACACACATCCATGCCCGAAGCAGGATTCGAACCTGCGACCGTAGCGGTCTCTCGGTTCCAGACTGTGGCGCCCAGAACCGCACGGCCACTCCGGCCGGCATTCTTACTTAGTAGATGACGTTTCTCAAAACCAATATTGTAACGTTGGACACGTTACTGGTATGTTCGAACAACACGTTAGTACACACATCAAAAAAAGTTTTGCAACACCTCGGTTCTGTGAGTTCCGGAACATGTACAGAAAATTGGATTAGAGATCAACATAAACATTATTTCCGCCCTTTTTATTGCTCATGAAAACCACACATTGCATGTTGTACCACCATACAGCGAGACCTTCAGAGGTGGTGGTCCAGACTGCTATACATACCAGCACCTCTGATATCCAGTAGCACGTCCTCTTGTATTGACGCATACCTGCATTCGTCGTGGCATACTATCCACAAGTTAATCAAGGCAATGTTGGTCCAAATTGTCTCACTCCTCAACGGCGATTCGGCGTAGATCCCTCAGAGTGGTTGGTGGGTCACGTCGTCCATAAACAGCCCTTTTCAATCTATCCCAGGCATTTTCGATAGCGTTCATGTCTCGAGAACATGCTGGCCACTCTCGTCGAGCAATGTCGTTACCCTGAAGGAAGTCATTCACTAGATGTGCACCATGGGAGAGGGGGGGGGGGGGGGCGTGAACTGTATTCCATGAAGACGAATGACTCGCCAGTATGCTGCCGATATGGTCGGAGGATGGCATTCACGTATCGTACAGCCGTTACGGCGCCTTCCATGACCACCACCGGCGTACGTCGGCCCCACATGATGCCAACCCAAAACAGCACCTTGCTGCACTCGCTGGACAGTGTGTCTAAGGCGTTCAGCTTGACCGGATTGCCTCCGAACACTTCTCCGACGATTGCCTGGTTGAAGGCATATGCGACACTCATCGGTGAAGAGAACATGATGCCAATCAGGAGCGGTCCATTCGGCATTTTGTTATGCCAATCTGTATCTTGCTGCATTGTGTCGTGGTTACAAAGATGGGCCTCTCCAAGGACGTCGGGAGTGAAGTTGCGCATCGTGCAGCCTATTGCGCACAGTTAGAGTCTTAACAAGGCGTCCTGTGGCTGCACGAAATGCATTATTCAACATAGTGGCGTTGCTGTCAGAGTTCCCGCGAGTCATAATCCGTAGGTAGCAGTCATCCACTGCAGGGGTATCCCTCGGGCGGCCCAATCGAAGCATATCATCTTGCCGAAGCATCTGAAAACCCGAATCAATCCCCGAAACTTGGTATGCTAATGATAAACAATAGTAGATTGATATAGACGGGTGAAAATCCAGCGAAACATCACTCCCCATTTGAAGTACATACTGATACGTATATCAGGCAGGCAATTTGTAATGACGGATGCATAACCTTCCTCGTCTTCACGTTCCTTGTGCTTTAATTCTACTACAATAAAGTAGTTGTACATCTTAGGGCAGCACGCGCCAACCATTCTCTTTTCAATGGAGTGCTCTTATTATTGCTGGAACATGTGAAATTCGACACATGTTATGTAAGTAACGGGAAGACGAATGGGCAGCTTCAGGAAATGAAATAGTGAAGGTGGCTGAGGGTTTAACAAAAAGACATAGATTGGATAAAACCGAGTAATTTTTATGACTGCATATTGAAATTAGCGCTATATATGTTTCCAGGTAGTCGATCCACAATGTAGCATAAAATTATATTTGCACCATTAAATAACGCACTGTAATAACTCTAAACTAAACTAAACTCTACTCTGTATAAACAGGCCCCGGAAGACTCAATGGTACGGACCGAGCACCGTGTCGTCCTAAGCCGTCAGGCTTCAGTGAATGCTGATATGGTGTGTGTGTGTGTGTGTGTGTGTGTGTGTGTGTGTGTGTGTGTGTGGAGGGGGGAGGGGGTGGCATGTGGTCAGCACTGCTCTCCCAGCCGATGTCTGCTTTCATGACCAGAGCCGCTACTTCTCAGTCAAGAAGCTCCTCATTTGGCCTCGCAAGGGCTGAGTGTACGTGCCACCAGGCTTGCCATCAGCGGTTGGCAGCCCTGGACCGTCACCCATCCAAGTGCTAGCCAAGCTCAACAGCGTTTAACTTCAGTGATCTGACGGCAACCGGTGTCACCGCTGCGGCAAGCCATTGTCGCAACAACTCTCATCAAGTAAAAGCATTACAAGAAGTACACTGTAAACAGTTCCCCCACAGATGGTATAGAATAGGAAACCATGGAGAAATACACGTTATTTATTTTAAAATAAATGCACTTACAGTGTACACGCTTCTCCGACTTCACTGCCGAGAACCTAATGCCAGTGGCACACTAGATATTACTACTACACTTGCTCACTCACACTTACGGTGGATAATGCAGACAGCGTGAAGTAACCACCAGCGAATATGGGCACAGCCTTGATAAACAGTACCACATCAGAAAAACATCTGGGAAGATGGTGCTTTTGCCAGACATCACAACTGTAAACAAGAAAAACAGGTTTCCCACTCTTAGTTCCATAGGAAGTATTCGCCCTCAGTAACGTGGCTGACGAATTGATTAGAGGAACAAACAGCAACTTCCTTCCACCATTAGCAAATGCTCTGTTAAACTTGCATTTTTGTAAAGCAAATATATCCCATTCTGATATAAAATGTAATTTTCCTATGGCGAACAGACATTGAACCAGGAGAGTAATACTACAGTCAGTATCGCTGTTTGGTAGCTCATGTAACCCATTATCATTTTTGATTGCCTGGAATGTGTGTACTCCTACACAAGTCAACACCATTTTCTTTAAATCTCAGAAAGTTGCTCGTTTAGACTCCACGTCGAAGATTCGAATTTTCAAGTGCTTTTTTAGATGTACTTTACGTGAGAAAACGTCAGGTTACGTAATTTGATCGTCAGCCTGACACTTTGGCTAGGTTGCGTTAAGAAATATGGTATACAGACTCTTCCTCTCAACAGTTTCAGGCATTGAACTTGACTCTTATGTTAACCTATTTTTTTTGTTTAATGTTGGTCGATCTCAGGATTATTGTACGCTTGTAAGTTGGTCACGTGATAATGACGTCTCTCACTAAATTTATTTTAGAACACATACATGCTCCACATACCAGCGGCAGTGGATAATTTGCATCACTAGAAGAAAGACAGAAGAATAGATGCAAACCACTATCTATATGCGTCTGTGTGAACCCTTTCTCTGTTGTTGTTGTTGTTGTTGTAGTCTTCAATCCAGAGACTGGTTTGATGCTGCTCTCCATGCTACTCTATCATGTGCAAGCTTCTTCATCTCCTAATAGCTATTGCAACCTACATCCTTCTGAATCTGTTTAGTGTATTCATCTCTTGGTCTACCTCTACGATTTTTACCCTCCACGCTGCCCTCCAATACTAAACTGGTGATCCCTGGATGCCTCAGAATATGTCCTACCCAGTGATCCCTTCTTCTAGTCAAGTTGTGCCAAAAATTTCTCTTCTCCCCAATTCTATTCAATACCTCATCATTAGTTATGTGATCTACCCATCTAATCTTCAGCATTCTTCTGTAGCACCACATTTCGAAATCTTCTATTCTCTTCTTGTCCAAACTATTTATCGTCCACGTTTCACTTCCATACATGGCTACACTTAATACAAATCTTTCAGAAACGACTTCCTGACACTTAAAAATCTATACTCGATGTTAACAAATTTCTCTTCTTCAGAAACGCTTTCCTTTCCATTGCCAGTCTACATTTTATATCCTCTTTACTACGACCATCATCAGTTATTTTGATCCCCAGATAGCACAACTCATTTACTACTTTAAGTGTCTCATTTCCTAATCTAATTCCCTCAGCATCACCCGACTTATTTCGACTACATTCCAATATCATCGTTTTGCTTTTGTTGTTGTTCATCTGTCCGTACCGTTCAGCTGCTCTTCCAGGTCCTTTCCTGTCACTGACAGAATTACAATGTCATCGGCGAACTTCGAAGTTTTTATTTCTTCTCCATGGATTTTAATTCCTACTCCGAATTTTTCTTTTGTTTCCTTTTCTTATATGAAATGTGTGTTGGTTACGATTGTCAGTCCTCAATAGTGTTTTCAGGGACGAAGACTGAGCTGTTTGAGTTTGCATAATAGTAGTACGTTGGCTCAACCGACCGGTGGAAAATACATTACAGTATTGGTTCTGATAAAAGTTTTCTACTACTTTGTACATTAGTAAGGAGAGTGTTTCAGCACTTCTGTAGGCAACAAAAGGTTCACTGCCATGGAGTGCGCCCAGAAAGTTTATAACCACACAGGTTGACCATAATTTTTTTTAGTTCATCTTCGTTTTTTTTGTTTGTAGGAAGCAATGTGCGGACCTGTCTTCTAACACATCGATCGCAGTTTACCACTGCATGGTGAACAAAACTCACATTTCATGATCTATCATAGTACAGTAGTCAGGTTGTCGACGTAACAATTTACTGCAAAATTTTCTCATCGCTAATGACTCAAACTGTTTTCTCTTAGTGCGATCGACTTAATACATTCATGCAGCACGAGAAAAATATGCAACTATTAGTACTATGTCATAACTGGTATTATTCTCAGTAAGTATGGAAATGTATAGTAAGGCGATACGCTTCCTGCCTTATCAAGCGACGTTGGTGCTTGGGCACTGATCAGCTGCATCGTCTTTTACTATTTGCAGCGTGACCTCTCCCGTCCTGGGCATTGCGAAGGAATCGGCCGTTACCACTAGGCAGGCTGAACAGGGAATGTCTGATGCGTGGGAAGATTCCCGCGGTTACTTGGAACCAAAAAACGTGGCTTTTTACTCGTGGTTGTACTCTCGACTAAACTTCTCACATATCTTCAAAGTACGGATGATTTGCGTTTCTCATACAGAGGGTAGCACTACGTACGAGGTGTCACGGCTGTGGAACATCGAAAGTGCTGCAATCGACATGGGCGCAAGAATCAAATGGTTCAAATGGCTCTGAGCACTATGGGACTCAACTGCTGAGGTCATTAGTCCCCTAGAACTTAGAACTAGTTAAACCTAACTAACCTAAGGACATCACAAACATCCATGCCCGAGGCAGGATTCGAACCTGCGACCGTAGCGGTCTTGCGGTTCCAGACTGCAGCGCCTTTAACCGCACGGCCACTTCGGCCGGCTGCGCAAGAATCGAGAAGAGATTGTTCTGCGGGTATGGGCACTTCGTTTCCTCAAGTAGTCAATTTGCATGTTTTGGTCACAGATTGAATTCCGTTGGTGGCTGGTTAATTGCAGTTACAGGTGTAATATTGAGACATTGTTATTATTTAGAGCGAGGAGTTGTGGAAGAACATACACCGATTTTTTTAATAGTTATTTACAAGTTTTATAGTATTGTCACAAACTAATGATATTGGAGGGTTTACTTGCGTAAATATCGTGTTGCAGCAGGTTAGTAACATGCATTGGCTTTCCACTATTGAAGCATATATATATATATTCTTAATGCACACATAAGGTTTTCGTAAGAAATAGTTATTTTTTTAATACTGCAGTCTACTATATTTATTTGGAATTCTATGAGTCTGTCGAATTTAAGTTAATAACGACGGACATATTCGGATTTTTTTCTGAAGTTAATATACGAGTCTTATAGTAATGTTGCGTATACTAATAATATTGAATTCAGTTGTTTAAACAACCTACTTGAAATTATGTGTCATAATTCTACGAGGGAGTGTTGTCTGGCTGAAAATGGGGTCGCCCACGCATAAGCGGTAGTTTTGAAAGCAGGATGGCCGGGGAAGCTTGATTCTGATTGCTCCAGAGAGGAGGAGGTGACTCCTTGTTGCTTGTCTGCGTTAGGTATTCAGATACTTCCACCGCCGCGTCTGGATCTGTTTGCCGTGTGCGGGATGGCTCTACCTGCGATGCCTGCTTTCACAACAGTGGTTTTTACACCCGCAATCAAGTCGGTCGTGTTGGCGACAATTAGACCTAAAGTACTGCAAATTTCTCGACCATTGCTAGCACAGTGTTCGCGATTGCGGCCATACTGCAAGCGCCAGTGTTCGAGATGTGATCTGCTGCAACAGGCGTCTTGTTGTCCTTCCTTTTCTTAGATCTACGTGCCTCTAATGACCTGCTGTGGTTGGAGATACTGATTAGCTCTCAAGATACACATTTTGTAATGCTGTTGTAATACTTATGTACACAAGAAGTGACGGTCTTGAAACTTGTTGTACCTCAGACTTTTGCTATGACTTCATAAGTTACTGTTGTGTCATTATTTCTAATAACGAACTCGTTTTAACTCACAAACTATGACGGGACATACAGGCCATGTGGTGGTGACTTAGCAAGATTTTATCTATTAAGCTGTGGTATTGCTTATACATACAGTGGTTGGAAATCGGTAACACTGCAGTGCTTATAGAATTTCCGCACACACACACACACACACACACACACACACACACACACACACACACACACACACACACACACAGAGATATATATATATATATATATATATATATATATATACTAATAATGTGCGAATGGCTTAGCATTGATAAATATTTGAGATACTTTTGGGCATATGCTGCATTATAATTGGAAGAGCATTATGATACTGATGTGACATAATGTGACATGATGTGACATTGGTATACTGTTGAGGGCAGTGGGACGCAGCTTACGTCGTTGGATAAAATACACTCCTGGAAATTGAAATAAGAACACCGTGAATTCATTGTCCCAGGAAGGGGAAACTTTATTGACACATTCCTGGGGTCAGATACATCACATGATCACACTGACAGAACCACAGGCACATAGACACAGGCAACAGAGCATGCACAATGTCGGCACTAGTACAGTGTACATCCACCTATCGCAGCAATGCAGGCTGCTATTCTCCCATGGAGACGATCGTAGAGATGCTGGATGTAGTCCTGTGGAACGGCTTGCCATGCCATTTCCACCTGGCGCCTCAGTTGGACCAGCGTTCGTGCTGGACGTGCAGACCGCGTGAGACGACGCTTCATCCAGTCCCAAACATGCTCAATGGGGGACAGATCCGGAGATCTTGCTGGCCAGGGTAGTTGACTTACACCTTCTAGAGCACGTTGGGTGGCACGGGATACATGCGGACGTGCATTGTCCTGTTGGAACAGCAAGTTCCCTTGCCGGTCTAGGAATGGTAGAACGATGGGTTCGATGACGGTTTGGATGTACCGTGCACTATTCAGTGTCCCCTCGACGATCACCAGTGGTGTACGGCCAGTGTAGGAGATCGCTCCCCACACCATGATGCCGGGTGTTGGCCCTGTGTGCCTCGGTCGTATGCAGTCCTGATTGTGGCGCTCACCTGCACGGCGCCAAACACGCATATGACCATCATTGGCACCAAGGCAGAAGCGACTCTCATCGCTGAAGACGACACGTCTCCATTCGTCCCTCCATTCACGCCTGTCGCGACACCACTGGAGGCGGGCTGCACGATGTTGGGGCGTGAGCGGAAGACGGTCTAACGGTGTGCGGGACCGTAGCCCAGCTTCATGGAGACGGTTGCGGTGCGGTCCCCTACGGCACTGCGTAGGATCCTACGGTCTTGGCGTGCATCCGTGCGTCGCTGCGGTCCGGTCCCAGGTCGACGGGCACGTGCACCTTCCGCCGACCACTGGCGACAACATCGATGTACTGTGGAGACCTCACGCCCCACGTGTTGAGCAATTCGGCGGTACGTCCACCCGGCCTCCCGCATGCCCACTATACGCCCTCGCTCAAAGTCCGTCAACTGCACATACGGTTCACGTCCACGCTGTCGCGGCATGCTACCAGTGTTAAAGACTGCGATGGAGCTCCGTATGCCACGGCAAACTGGCTGACACTGACGGCGGCGGTGCACAAATGCTGCGCAGCTAGCGCCATTCGACGACCAACACCGCGGTTCCTGGTGTGTCCGCTGTGCCGTGCGTGTGATCATTGCTTGTACAGCCCTCTCGCAGTGTCCGGAGCAAGTATGGTGGGTCTGACACACCGGTGTCAATGTGTTCTTTTTTCCATTTCCAGGAGTGTACGTAAACTTCTGCAAATATTTAAAACTGTAAAAAATCTGGAAAACTGCGTAAAATTGTGAAAATATGGAAATATACAGAAAATGTATTGTTTTGCATTGTATTGTATGGAACTGGGGACCTAGAAACGACGGAGAGGCTTCGTCCCCGCCGGAGCCCTCAGTGGTTCACAACCCCACAACCGGCTACAACAGTCCACTCACCCCACCGCCGCCCTACACCGAACCCAGGGTTATTGTGCGGTTCGGACCCCCCAATGGACCACAGCAGACGAGAGTAAACCCAATGTTTCCGTGGTAGAGTAATGATGGTATACGCGTACGTGAAGAAAGTGTTAGCGCAGCAATCGCCGACATAGTGTAACTGACGCGGAATAAGGGGAACTAGCCCGCATTCGCAGTGGCAGATGGAAAACCGCCTTAAAAACCATCCACAGGCTGGCCGGCACACCGGACCTCGACGCTAAACCGTCGGGCGGATTCGTGCCGGGGACCAGCACGTCTTTCCGCTAGGAAAGCAGGGCGTTAAGACCGCACGGCTAATCGTGCGGTCAAAATGAGAGTACTTACATATTTGTCTTCGTGTGGTATCTTACCTCAAATGACGAAAATCGCGTAATATTACGTTTAATTTGCTGTTAACAAAAACCCAAATTGCAGACATCTAGTGACGGGATTTAACGTTACTGCAATAAGATTAAGTTGTTATTAACAAATAGCCACACCCCGATTCTCTCGCCATGATGCAAAGCTCCAGCATTAAGCCACCCACTCCAGAGCACTCAAGTGTTCCAGTTATAAAAGTAGGATGGGGATTGGGTGCTCGAATCTTTTTGGGGCAGAAGGACTGTCCGAATGCGGAGAGGGGGACGAGAGGGGGACGAGAAGGGGTGGGGGTGATCTTTATCAATTGCTGGTGATTCCGGAGGAGGGTGACCTTGGTTACAAATAGCACAATCTCACCAGTGAAGAGAAAACACCTTCTCACATAGGGTAAAACGTTTTTGATTTTTTAGCTGTCATTGATGCAGTGCAGAAACTCATCGGACAAAGGATTATTTACCCTCTTAAAACAGCGCATTGCTCGCTTTAGAGCGCAACAAGCGGTATAAAACTCGTACCAGGTGACCATGTCACCCTCCACCACTGGAGGGCCATACTAGTGAAGTTGTGTGCATGTACCAGTCGGTTCTTGTGTAATCAGTGGCGTATGATGAGTCTACCTGAAGAAGTGTCATAGTGGCACAAAGGATCGTGTTGGATGTCCCCGTGATCACACAGTGAATGAAGTTGTCCGATTCACTGGTGTGCCAAGACGGACTGTGTAACGTGTCTACACGGAGTAGCGTACCACTTGGAGCCATGCAAAATGGTGTAAGAACAGTGGCCTTAAAGAGATCCGATGATGATTGGTTTCAAACCTGGCAGGAATTGTTACTATCACTGAATGAAGGCCCATTTAAACCTGTTTCCTAGTGGAAACCAGCCGGCCGCGGTGGCCGTGCGGTTCTGGGCGCTTCAGTCCGGAACCGCGGGACTGCTACGGTCGCAGGTTCGAATCCTGCCTCGGGAATGGATGTGTGTGATGTCCTTAGGTTTGTTAGGTTTAAGTAGTTCTAAGTTCTAGGGGACTGATGACCTCAGATGTTAAGTCCCATAGTCCTCAGAACCATTTGAACCAGTGGATACTGCGAAGGGAACTTCATGCCGTGGACATTTGGATTCTAGTGTGTTTGGTATCGTCTTGGGTACATGTCTTATATGAGTTTCATTCAACACCACAGGGCGTTGCCTGACCGCTTGTAGCGGTTATCCGCGTGACCGCTACGGTCGCAGGTTCGAATCCTGCCTGGAGCATGGATGTGTGTGATGTCCTTAGGTTAGTTAGGTTTAAGTAGTTCTAAGTTCTAGGGGACTGATGACCTCAGATGTTAAGTCCCATAGTGCTCAGAGCTATTTGAACGATTTTTTGTAGCGGTTATGATCGTCGTTCCTCCTTCAGAGACGGCGGATGAGGGTGTTCTGGAAATGTCGGGACTTGGTATATAGTCCTCTCGCCGCGCGTTGATATATGTCATGGACGGAGGCCTCGCCAGCCAATAGTAATGAAGAAGTCGTACAGCTCATGGAACACTCGGCACAGCATTTTGTTCTGGATAGCCTGTAGTCACTTGAGTGGATAGTCGCTACATTTCTCGATACCTGACTGGCGTGGTTCATGACTGGCTAAATACGCATTCTGTAGATGTAGACTAAAACTGACTGACAGTGAAGACCTCTCGTTGAGCAGTTGGTGCGCCAAGCCACTGCGTTGTTTGCTTATACACGTGAAGAATGTGCTCCTTCCACGTGATATCCTGATCTAAGAAGCCCCCCAGGTATTTTGAAGATTTGGTCCATTCACTCGGATGCCCAAAAAGCACAACATTGCCGGCCGCTGGTCGAAGACGCTTGGTCAGGATCATGCCTTGGCCTTTGGCGGCATTGAAACCGACCCTACAGTTCGGAGCCCATTCTTCACGCTGGTGGCAAGAACTGCGCATGACACAGCCTGTGGCAGCGTACATGGCACTGATGACTCTTGGTAACTTCAGGAACTCTGCTGTGTTGTTTATATATGGCTTTGGACCTAAAATGGAGCTCTGCAGCACCACGCCCTTAATGTCCCGTTCGGTAGATATCCCCCCCCCCCCTCCCCCCGCCCCTTTAGCATGTGCAATGAAGCTGCCGTGTTCAAAATAGCTGCGGATCAGTTTATAAATTTGACAATGGTGGCGGGAGGAGCTTCTAAAGCAGGCCACAGTGTCAGACGCTGTCAACCGGCTTTGATACATAAAAAATATGGCTCCCCAACATTGTTGTTAAAAGCTAGGGTAGCCTCCTCAACAATGCTAACAGTTGCTGAGAGGTCGAGTGCTGCTGGTAGAAGCGAAATTGCTCATTAGGTAATATGCCATTGTGCTCTTTAAGCAGGGTGAGTAGTACAAGGAAGATAGGCTCGGAAACCTTACTGATGAGTGGGAGGAGACTTATGGCCTTATAACTGGCAGGAACTTTCCTGTCTTACCCAGGCTTCGTCATACCCACTACAGTTACATGTTTCCCAGTGTGAGTATAATGCTTCTGGCTGAGGATGACGCTGAACACCCTCGTCGACGTAGGTAACCGCCACTGCAGGCAGTGTATTTAAAGCTCGGCCCCAGATGTTATCATGCCTGAGAGCTTTTGTAGAAGGAACACGTCATAGTCATCCCGCACCTCCCTCTGAGTGGTCAGCCTAATTGCATCTTCGGGGTAGTCATCAGAGAAGATCTGAAGCCTGTCTTCAACCAGCTGCACGTGATGAAGTTTGGTTGATCACTCAAGGGGTTGCAAATGGTTTTGGAAAACATGCGCCAGTGCATTAGCTTTGCATATGGGGTACATGCAACTCGCTGCGGCGTATCTAAAGGAGGAAGTTGGTGCAGTGCTAGGTGAAGCGGCGAACTACCTCCCAAGGCTGGGTACCGGGTTCAGTCGTGACGAGTTTGTTCTACCATCGCTGTCTGCGATGCTCTATTAAGGCAGCTTTCACTTGTCGACACAGGATATTGAGCCACCTCTTAGTGGCTGTGTCTCTGGTTAGGTGCCAGTCACGACTGGGTTGACGGATGAGCTGTGGTATCTCCGGAGGCAGCGGCGGTGGAGTGTGCCCCGATCACTGCTGAGTCGGTGTCACAGAGGCTGAGTGCAGCGCCTCAGCGGCCACTTCTTGGAAGAGCAGTGCGGCATCATCAGCACTGGCATGAGAGTCAAGTTGGGCACGCCCAAGACGTTATGCGACGCTCCTAACACTGGTGCAGGTCCTTTTTCCTCGTATTAATGCCCAGCGATGCCACGCAGTATTAGCAGTTACCCGCCAGTTATTTCTTGGTAGTACAAGAGTGATCAAGACCGCAGGGAAAGCAGTGAAGTACGACGTAAGCACATTGGCAAACAGGTAACCAGCAGTACTGAAGGTTACTGAAATAACTGTCTGATAGGGGAAAGAAGGATAAAGTGCCCAGGTTGGGAATAGTGGTCACTGCTTATTTGGCGTCGTCAACAGTGCTGCTTCCTACCGAGAAGTTGTGTGTAATCGACACCGTTACCGTATTCAGTGACGCTGATAAAGGAAGATTGCTCCGTTGTCTGTCTGTGAAAACGTTTAGGTTTCTCGATCGTTTGAAGTAAGTTAATTCACTCATATTACTTTAGTTGCTTTACTTTTGTGTAGAGCAATTGGTTTTTGCGATATCAAGGTTCACGCAATGGCATTTGGCTCACAAATTTACGTTTCGTGTGTGAACCACTGATACAGACACTGCGTCCGATCGGGAAAATTGGCCACGCTATACGTTTCTCGATGTATGTCCCGACAATTCAATGTATGTCCCGACAATTCATCTGCAATCTGTTTATCGCAATGAGACCCATATTTTATGCATACTGTAACAACTGAAATTAAAACATTACAATTATTTATACACAAAACTAACATCCCTTATTCTACTCTTCTGCAAGGGTTTGCAAGAGCTTCAAAATGGCAAAGAAATACCTCTGGAAAACAAAGCAACAAACATGAGATCCTGTTGCGATGCAAAGGACATCTTAAGCAGTAAAGAATGATAACATACCTTTTTCCAGCAGCAGCAAAACACTTCAGTATTCCACTAACACGTTAAAACGAAGACTTCTAGGGATAAATAGAGATGCTGTTGGCAATAAAAAGGTTATGGGCAACTTAATGGCAGTGTTCAGTGAAGAACAAAAACTAGAAATCCTTAATTACATTTTTGAAATGGAAAAGTAATTTTATGGAATTACAGTGAATGAATGACCTGCAGCGTTAGCGTTCCAGTTGGCAGAGAGAACAAAATATCACATCGTTGCAACAAGAATTTGAAATGGCAGGTAAAGTCTGGATAGCGTGCTTTAGAGAACGCCATCATAATATTAGCCTTAGGAAGCCAGAATCTACCTCTATGACCAGAGCATAAGCTTTTAGCAACGTGGACGTAGACGAGTTTTTTTAATATCCTTAAAACATTGCAAGATAAACGATTTATCCTGCTCATCGTATTTATAATGTAAATAAAACCTGTTTTCTGACAGTTCAATCCAAGAACAGCAAAGTATTTGCACTCAATGGAAGACGGGAAGTCGGAGCCGCTGCTTCAGCTGACAGAGGTTTGCTGTCGAATTTTGTAGTGTGCACGCCTGCAGGAGGAAATTTTTAATTCCCTCTTTTGTAATCTTCCCTAGGCGAAGAATGAATGCTGAACTTAAAAATGGGGCTCCGTGAGGAACCGAATTTGCGTTCCACCCCAGCGGGTGGATGCAGAGAGAAAGTTTTTTGGATCGGATTGAACAATTTTTAAAACATGCGAGACCAACTGTTCCTGCTCACTTTCCTCATACTAAGAACATAGGTTTCAGTAATAAGGCCAGATAAAATCACACAGCTGTTGTGTGCATGTCACCACACTGCAGCCACAAGCTCCAACCTTTGGTTGTGGCATTAATGTCTCCTTTTAAAATCTTCTGCAACAAGCTTCTGAAAAATTTCTTGGTAATAATCCAGGAAGAATTATTACACAGTTTTAAATAAGTTATTCTATTGACAGCAATCGATGGCTTTAGAAAATGTGAAATTTTTGTTTAGACCCTAATGTATTTACCGATGAAGACTCTCTGCAGCTGAGTTACTGATATTCCTTTGGATAAGGACACTAATATTGTGCCTTGTTCAAATATTGGTTCTGCTCATTAAGAAACTGCTGAGCATTCTGCAACTGCTGGTCACTCTGTCTTCTTCAAATAGGCCTACTGATTCATTTCCGGAACCAGCTTATGATCTGTCTTCAAGTGCAGGCTACTGTAATGACACATTCCGACGCAGAGACATACAATACCTGAAAGGCTGCGCCAAAGATTAAATTGAGAGGCATGTAGAATACAATCTTTGTAATGTTCATATTGGATTCTCTTTTGTTTCGTACTCCAAGAAGGAGTTAAGAGACACTTTCGATTTTTACCTTGTAGGGAACGGACGTAATTTTTGGCGTGTGCGGAAAGGCAGCCATCTTGTTAGTGTTTATGGTTTGTGCGACGAGCAGAGCAAGTCTTATTGTCTTGTGAATAAAAAATAGTGAGAAGTATCGAAGTTTTACGAGAATTATTTAAAGCAACGTAGCATTGTATTCCTTGGTTTCCACCGTCTTCGTGAAGTAAATCGATGCCGACTTAGGAAGATACACACGGTCAACAAAGAGAAGAACATCGATGGCGACTAATGAATAAATATTGCGTCAGAAGTACTAATTCTACGTCTAAGGTGAGAACTCTGATAAAATCAACAATGACGTAGAATTCAAAAATGTAATCAATCGGAATTGTAAATTATATTACAGGCAAAATTTCACGCAGCACTGAATTTTTCCGCATTCAAGCCGGTCAATACAGTCCATAAAAAAGCCTTTCAAAAATTCTAATGTTACAGCTACATATCCATAATTTTTCCTCATTTCAAAAAATCAATAAATTTAATTTTTTTTATTTATTTCGCCACACTACCTTCAGATTATAGCGGATAAGCCCTCTCCAAGAGGATGTTCCCCTCGACAGCCGACCAATGAAGAGTATCTACCAGGTGACTTCCACCTAAGCCCAAAGGATGTAAAACCTTTCCCTAAGAAAGAAAATGTGAATCAAAGACAAACTATGACTAAAACAGGAAAGACTGCCATAATCACCTCAATTCTTTATAAAAATGTGTTGGATGAAGTTAAAAGAAATAAAGGCGAAGAGCTTTTAATGAAAAAAATTATGTTCGAAGAAAAACAAACAGGTAAGGCCAATATTCTACAATGTAAGGCAACACAAAATAAAGTAAGAAGCTAGACGTGGGACCAAACGCTAGGAGAGTTTCTCTAAAAAGGAACTTTTTCAAGAAGAAATGAAAGAAGAAAATTCCACTGATGAGTATACTGACGCAGTCTGCTTTTACTACAAGGAAACGTTTTTCAGATCTAACGAAAATCAAGGACGGAGCAGTAAACGCAGGGCTCATGAACTCTGAGCTGGATGTGATGAGGACGCTGACAACTTAACGTGCGAATTTTGTACATGCCTCAATATTGTTTCCGAGTGGATGAACTGTGAATAATTAGACTTAAATAGTAATCTACAATTAGACGTTGATTTCTCTATTTGCATGATTGTCTCGCGGTTCTAGGCGCTCAGTCTGGAGCCGCGCGACTGCTACGGTCGCAGGTTCGAATCCTGCCTCGGGCATGGATGTGTGTGTTGTCCTTAGGTTCGTTAGGTTTAAGTAGTTCTACGTTCTAGGGGACTGATGACCACAGATTTTAAGTCCCATAGTGCACAGAGCCATTTTTGAACCATTTGCATGATTAGGAATAGTTAATACTTCTCATTTGTTGACCTTTTGTGCCAATAATGTATTGCGGCACGTTTATTTCTCATTTGTATTATTGTACTAATAATCAGCGGAGAAATAAAAACTATAAACCTACCATTTTTTAAACTAAACATATTTACTACAAACAGTCCTGTTGGAGGAACATCCGCAACTGAGCGTTGTAAAAGAGGCTTAAGTTGTAAAGTTCTTTTATTATCACACGACCGATTTCGTGCTCTTATGAGCCCATTTTCAGATGTCGTAATTTGGTGCTGTGGCCCCTGAGCGCCACGGTGGACGTGTACTAGGCGCCTAGTACACTTCCACCGCCGCCCTCGAGGGCCACAGCACCAACTTAAGCAGTATTTTCAATCTCTGGTTAACAGGTTTAGTTTATGTAGGTCCATGAAGATCCAGGGAAGGGTGAGAGGCCCAGGGCAGAGACTCAGTGCATGGTCAGTGCTCCAGTGTTGTGGGACACCTTTCAGAGGAGGCCAGGAGATGAAGTGTCTGCTCACTGTAGGTACAGCGCTTCAGCCCAAGCATTGCTTAGCCTGGTCGTCTGGAAATCACATTCCGGCAGTTGTTTGCAGAATCTTGGTTTTTACAAGCTGTACCATCTGGTCAAAACACATTTGTGTTTAGCCAACGAGTGAACTTTCCAAAATGCTGTGGAGGAGGAAGTAAGATACAGACACACATCTCTGAGTTCTTTAAGGAGTGATGCAGCTGCATTGTGCCCAGGAATTCTTTTCAGTCTATTAAAGTGATGCAACGACTTTCCGGTGCCGTTTTATGCGTGGTAAATACCCTCTTGTCTAAAATGTTGTAAGAGGGCTACTCGTTGATTACCCTTAAAAATGCTAGAGAAGGGGAAGTCAGGACGAAAGTTACCAAGAAATTCGGTCGTGGAGATTAGCGTACTGGCTGAAGTGAGTGTGCAGCTGGACAATTGGTTAACATTGTGAAACTTATGCTGGATGGGGAGTTAATTACACTGAATGGCTAAGGAAACTGGTATAGGCATGCTTCTTCAAATACAGAGATATGTAAACAGATAGAAAACAGTGCTGCAGTCGGCAACGCCTATACAGGGTGAGTCAGGACGAAAGGTACATGCTTTGAGAGGTGATAATACACATATCAAAAAAAGTTTTGCATCACATCGGTTCCGAGAGTACCGGAGCCTGAACAGGAAACTGGAATAGAGATCAACATAAACACTATTTCCACCCTTTTTATTGCTCACGAAAACTACACATTGCATGTTGTACCATCATACAGCGTGACCTTCAGAGGTGGTGGTCCAGACTGCTGTACACACCGGTACCTCTAATACCCAGTTGCAAGTCATCTTGCTTGATGCATGCCTGTATTCGTCGTGGCATACTATCCACAAGTTCATCAAGGCACTGTTGGTCCAGGTTGTTCCACTCGTCAACGGCGATTCGGCGAAGATCCTTCAGAGTGGTTGGCGGGTCACGCCGTTCATAAACAGCCCTTTTCAATCTATCCCAGGCATGTTCGATAGGGTTCATGTCTGGAGAACGTGCTGGCTACTCTAATCGAGAAATATCGTTATCCTGAAGGGAGTTATTCACAAGATGTGCACGATGGGATGGGGGGGGGGGGGGCGAATTGTCGTCCATGAAGACGAATGACTCGCCAATATGCTGCCGATATGGTTGCCGTTTCGGTCCGAGGATGGCATTTACGTATCGTACAGCCGTTATGGCGCCTTCCATGACCACCAGCGGCGTACGTCGGCCCCACATAATGCCACCCCAAAACAGCGGGGAACCTCCACTTTGCTGCACTAACTGGACAGTGTGTCTAAGACGTTGCCTGACTGGATTGCCTCCAAACACGTCTCCAACGAGTATCTGGTTGAAGGCATATGCGACACTCATCGGTAAAGAGAACGTGATGCCAATCGTGAGCGGTCCATTCGGCATGTTTTTGGGCCCATCTGTACCGTGCTGCATGTCGTCGTGGTTACAAAGATGGGCCTCGCCATGGACGAAGCAGTCTATTGCGCACAGTTTGAGTCGCAACACGACGTCCTGTGGCTGCAAGAAAAGCATTATTCAACATGGTGGCGTTGCTGTCACGGTTCCTCCGAGCCACAATCCGTAGGTAGCGGTCATCCACGGCAGTAGTAGCCCTTGGGCGGCCTGAGCGAGGCATGTCATCGGCATTTCCTGTGTCTCTGTATCTCCTCCATGTCCAAACAACTCCCTTTGGTTCACTCCGAGACGCCTGGACACTTCCCTTGTTCAGTGCCTTCCTGACACAAAGTAACAATGCGGGCGCGATCGAACTGCGGTATTGACCGTATAGGCATGGTTGAACTACAGACAACACGAGCCGTGTACCTCCTTCCTGGTGGAATGACTGATCGACTGTCGGACCCCCTCTGTCTAATTGGTGCTACTCCTGCATGGTTGTTTACATCTTTGGGCGGGTTTAGTGACATCTCTGAACAGTCAAAGAAACTGTGTCTGTGATAAAGTATCAACAGTCAACGTCTGTCTTCAGAAGTTGTGGGAACTGGGATGATGCAAAACTTTTTTGATATGCGTATTAATGATTTTGAACAAAACAGGTAATATGAAGATACGTCGTGTTCTTAACAGCTTCTGAGAAAACTGAGGAAAATTTTGGGGAAGAGGACAAATGCAGGAGATAGCAAATTAAACACTATGGTCTAATATTTTGTTTAATTGCGTTCATTTCCTCACAAAAGATAGTCAAAACGTCCGCCGTCAAGTGGAATCCGTTTTGGAGCTACTTAGATAGCTGCTTGAGCACGTACAAGTAATAAACGAGCGAGTAGTTCCTCCTTTTTGTCCAATGTACGTCCCTAGATTTCACTCTTAAGACAACTTAAAAAAAAAAAAAACAGTAATGAAACGCAGTAAGATCCGGTGACCTCGGCGGCGAAGAAATTACTCCAAGGCTACCGATTCGAAGGCCAGGATACGTTTCACTGAGTTACCGTGTCACTAGCCGTACAGAATGAGCAGAAGCTCCGTCGTGTTGAAAGTACATACGACGTTGTGTTGCCGAAGGAATATCCTCCAACTACTGTGGGAAAACAGTTTGAAGGAAATCAAGATACCGTACTCCATTAACACGGTTATAAAAAAACAACTAGACAGATGACATGCTCATCAATAATACCGCGACACACGTTCACTAAGAAACATCGTTCAAAATATGTTTCCGCAGTAGCGTGCAAATTTAATCTGCCCACACGTGAGAGTGGCGCGTGCTACTGATGTCGTGGCGGCCAAATGTTGACTCATCAGTGAATAGAATACGTGAAATACAGCGTTCACTGGCAATGAGCCACTGACGGAATTCCTTTTGCCTGGCATCATGTCCTCCATGCAGGTGTTGCACGCTCTGTCGATGGTACGGATGCAGACCCCTCTCATGTACTTCGCGGATCACTCGTGTTTATGGATGACCAAGCTATCTTGTTTGGTGCTACGTTCAGATACAACGTATACGCTGGGAAGCATACCATGGTCATGCAGCCTGTCAAACGCACTGGTAATTATCCTGGTATCCAGAACTCTACGATTAGGAAATTATCATTCGTATTCGCGAACAGTGGCTCTGTAATTTCCGTAGACAAAGATCACATCATCTTACTCCTCATGGCGTTTTTGCTATGCTGACGTGTATTGTTTTGGATGTACACTTAAGAACACTGTAGTACAGTCGTCCAAGCACTGCAGTACTGAGACGTGAGGGAAACATCGTGTAGACTTGCAGCACTCGTGGTCCTATCATGTTAAAGAGAAATGGGTATTGAAATCGTCAGTCTTTACAACACTACGTAGCATAATGTCACTTAGGTTGTGTTCGCATATGAGTGCTGGTGAAGAATGATTTGCATTGACGCCCGTGATTTTCAAAGAGCTGTATGCCTGACACGATTAAGACAAGGGCGTATATTCATTTGAAGTTTTTTTGTTCAGAATCGCAAATACTATCACCACTCAAAGCATGCGCCTTTCTTCCTGACTCATCCTCTATAAGACAAATGTCTGGCGCAGTTATTAGATCGCAAGGCCGCTTATCAAGACTTAAGCGAGTTTGAACGTGGTATAGTCAGCGCACGAGCGATGGTACATAGCACCTCCGACGTAGCGACGAAGTGGAGACTTTCCCGTACCACCATTTCACGAGTGTATCGTGAATATTAGGAATCCCGTAAAGCATCAAATCTCCAACATCGCTGTGTCCGGAAAAAGATACTGCAAGAACGGGACCAACGCGACTGAAGAGAATCGTTCAACGTGCAACCTTTCCGTAAATTGCTGCAGATTTCAATGCTGGACCATCAACAAGCGTCAGCGTGCGGACCATTCAACGAAATATCATCGATATGGGTTTTAGGAGCCGAATGCCCACTCGTGTACTCTTGATGACTGCACAACACAAAGATTTACTCCTCGCCTGCGGCCCCTCAACACCGACATTGATCTGTTGATGACTGGAAACACGTTCCCTGGTCTGATGAGTCTCGTTTCAAATTGTATAAGCAGATGGATGTGTACGGGTATGGAGACATCCTCATGAATCCATGGACCCTGCATGTCAACAGAGGTCTGTTCAAGCTGGTGGAGGCTCTGTAATGCTGTGGGGCGTGTGAAGTTGGAGTGATATGGGACTCCTGATACGTCTAGCTACGACTCTTGACAGGTGAGACGTACGTAGGCATTCTGTCTGACCATTTGCATCCATTCATGATGACTGTGCATTCCAAAGGACTTGATCAATTCGAGCAGGCCAATGGGATACCCCACACGTCCAGAGTTGCCACAGAGTGGCTCCAGGAACACTCTTCTGAACTTAAACAGTTTCGCTGGCCACCAAAGTCCCCAGACGTAAACATTATTGAGCATATCTGGGATGCCTTGCAACGTGGTTCGGAAGAGATCTCCACTCCCTCGTACACTTACGGATTTGTGGACAGCCCTGCAGGATTCATGGTGTCAGTTCCCTCCAGCACTACTTCAGACATTAGTTGAGTCCATGCCATGAAGTGTTGCGGCACTTCTGCACGATAGTAGGCAGTTGTACCATTTTCTTTGGCTCTTCATTGTATTTTGCTAACAACGATATCATTGGCTAGCATTTTGCAGAGCCTTATTTCATTGGTGCATGGGAATTATGGGCACTTACAGAGAGGAGAGAGAAGTCTGCCTCGGTAGAGAACACTTGGTCTGGGAATGCTAAATAGAATACTTCACCTTGGGATTCCAAAGAGAATGGGGATCTTGTGGGAGGCACTTGCGGGAAACTTTGCCCGCAGATATAGGGAGGAGGTGTTCCCGCAGCTGGGAGATGAAGTGTTGCGAACTGCAACAGATCATGCCGCTCGCAACTTTCCACACTACTGAACCAAGAATATGGTGAGAAACTGCAGCTTAGGCGAGCAGGTTATGACAGTGTTTGTAGGCACACTGTTAGTATCAAGTAGGTTCTGCGAATCTTCTACTTTTCCTGAGTGACTGAGGCCTCATTCATGACTAGTTCAGTGATGTTATTCGCATTTCGTAATTTTTTCATTCTTCTGGCACAGTTAGGCAATTACTTGTGACCATGACAGGTTTGTCTTTCCATAACTCATTTTTAAAAACCAGGTTTTTCCTCATTCAGCTAAACTAACGACTCTTTCCTAGGTCATTTAAGCCTTAAATAAGAACTATTCTATGTTAATAATAGTCAGCATTTGCTCTGCGTTTTTCAAGATCAAACAGATCCTGTGATTGTTTTTGTGCATGTATATATTAACAGGGAACTTCATAATAAATTGGTGTTAATTCTGATGCATGTTTCATTTCATAGTTGGAAGTCCGCCTATCATCTTTGAGGAGCAACACCCATGCCTTATGTTTGCTAGGACCACTTGTATCCCGTTGGTTATCAATTGTGCTACACTTTATTGAAACGTATGAGCCCACGTGGAGCAATCAATCAGCCAGTCCAACTGATGTGAGACATTCTGTCATCCACAGTACAGTATCAAAAGCTCAGTTGATCCCGCACGTAAGGAATTGGTGATGTGTATGAAGGATTTTTGTAACGTTGGACGTTCTAGTCTAGTTAGAACTCATAGTATCAAATTCAGAATCATGTTCAGATTCACTGGATAAAATTTTTCAGATCTTATTAAGAATCTTGCATCAGTGATCACGACCTGTTGAGATGAAATGTAAATGAACATCAATAATAACTTTTACAAACAGCAGAAATTCATAGAAATTTGGTTAAGTTGCTCTAGAAAGTAATAAACCCATGTAATTCTCTTGCAGGTTTCCTCTGGTTCCATATTGGTTTTTACTGGTGCATCTGGATGTTATGAACGGCCTTGTTATCTGTGGTGCACTATTTGAAGTACTTTTATCTTTAAATCTTTTCTGTTCAAGTGTTGGGTGTGTTTCACATATTAAAATTTTTAGACTTGTCAGGTAGTGCGTTAACTGATGTAGGCAACAGTAAAGAGTGTAGCTAGCCATGAGTGCAGTTTTACAGGATAGTTGCTATTTGGAGTCCATAGGTAGTGGGGGCAAGGTGGAAAGCCAAAAGGAAATTGTTCAGCAGGGAAGTATAAGCGAGTTACTGGAAATTAGCTTGTGGAACTCAGACGGTGAGAGGCTGGTACGTCAGGAATGCGAAGCACTGGGGATAGCCTGGGCCCTGGTTCAGCACTTAATGAGAACGAAGGCGAGGCTTTCCAAGAAACGGCAGAACCCGCCGCTATTGTCACCAGAAAACGGCGCTCTGCGTTGTGGGTCGTGAGTCGTGAGTCGACTGCTCCTGTACACGCTGCATTTGCTGTTTCTGTTCTTGAAGTATTTCTATTATTATAGACAAGAAAATTGATACACAAAGTAAAACACATGCTGAGGAGTGCAAAAAGAATGACGAACAATTCGAAAATATAAGCAAAAATGACGAACGATTCCAAAATCTAAGCAGTAGTGGTGAAGAAAAGTTCATGTGTAGAAATAAGAAAATTGATGCTCAAGGCAAACGAATCCAGTAAAGTTAACATAGAAAATTCGAAGAGCTTAGAAACATTTGTCGAAGGGCGCAGGAGGTCTGAAGATGGAATAAGAAAAGAGGTGACAGATTTGTGAAGAACATTTGAATCAGTTAGTATGCGGCAGGACAAAGCTACAGAACAGATCAAAATGATTAACGATGGATAAGTCACTTTAAGTCAGCGACTTGGATATCGAGTGCCTTTATTAGAAGAAGGGGCTAAAATATGTAGTGATGAGGTTAGTAAGGTAGTAGATCAGGTAGGAGTGTTAACAATGGCTGTGGAACAGCTGCAATTACGATGTGGTACAGCTCTGACCTAAAAGTTCTCCAATTCAAAGCGTCTCCGGTGAACACTAATCAAAAGAATCGGAAGGCGTTGCTACAGCTGCAACGAGATAAGAAGCATAGCAGTAGTTCGAATGATGATGCGAAGGTTGTAGCGTTGAGTAGTCGTGAGGCAGAGAACAGGCGAAAGATGGAAGTATTACATTACCTGACTGATAGACTGGCATAAAGTACAATTATTACGATGAGGATGAGAGTCGCAGACATTTTGTATCAGTCAACAAGTATTCTGTCTTCACCGCCATATCAAACGAATCTACATTCGAAGATCTGTACTGATCAGTCACAAGACGCATGCGTTTAATAGTGGGAGTATACAAAATCTGCGGTGGATGCTGGCATGCGTTTCTGGATGACTAGTGGTCCAAAGTGAAGCAAGATGAAGTGAAATTATGGATACTCATTGCGGAAACATATAGCAACTTCAGGTATCAGAATCCTGTACAATATTTTAAACAGATGGCCCGTCGCAGTCAAGTTTTGTGTGTACCACTGGATCCATTAGAGCTTGTACGAATTTGTCTTACGAAATTACCACATGAAGTCAGCACAATAGCAAGAAGAAACATGCATGATGGCCGGCCGCGGTAGTCTCGCGGTTCTAGGCGCGCAGTCCGGAACCGTGCGGCTGCTACGGTCGCAGGTTCGAATCCTGCCTCGGGCATGGATGTGTGTGATGTACTTAGGTTGGTTAGGTTTAAGTAGTTCTAAGTTCTAGAGGACTGATGACCACAGCAGTTGAGTCCCGTAGTGCTCAGAACCATTTGAACCATGCATGATGTGAGAGCATTTCAGAGTTTGTTAGAAGAATTCGGTTACGATAGCGGTGTAGAGGTACAGGAACCCGTCCACTTTGTGCGAAATACACACATCAACCAACGTTTTGCATCACCCTTTATATCAGAATTCTTGCTACAGAAACAAGACTGATTCCGAGATATGCATATGCAGGGTGTTCTTAAATTCCTGTTGGAAACCTCTAGGACTTCAGAGGGAAGTGAGTAAATAATATTTTGAACTGCAACCTATGTCTGGAAACCTACCGATTCCGTGCTAAAATTATTTGAAAACATTTTGGTAATGTGACCGCTTTTACAAGTAATTGAACAGGCGTGATCTAGCACACCATTTGTTTTACAGTTCCACTCATTAACAGCCAAAAGAACTGCTCGTGTACTCGTTAACGGGTTCTCTTCAACGTGATGCAGTACAGTCTTTTCCAATCCGGGTATGCGGCGTCTCCTTGGAGCACCACACTCACACCTGCTGACTGTGAAGACACCCTTTCTCCAAGTCGTTGCGTAATTGTGGCGAAGAAGGCATGCAATGGAGTCTGACGTTGCGGAGATCCATCTTGATAAAGGCGACGAGCAATCTTCCATTACCGTGAGCTTCGCCATTCAGAAGGATCGTGTCGGTGTAATCTGCAAACGTGTACTCAGCCATGTTGCTCTAACACTCACAAGCACGTGAATGGGGCTAGCACGAGGTTAGAGAAGTAGCACACACGTCAAATGACATCAGCCGATCCGATGTAACCACCACCACCACCACCACCACCATGAGTACCCTATTGCATACTTAGCTAGCAAACATGTTTTCAAATGGCTGTAGTACAGAAACGGAACATTTCCGGACATGGATTCCTATTCAAAATTTCATGTATTCACTTCCCTCTACAAGTCCTAGAAGTTTGTAATGTCAATTTCGGAATACCCTGTTTGCTTATTTGCACTGTCTCCAGATCGCCAGCCGGCCGCGGTGGCAGAGCGGTTCTAGGCGCTTCAGTCCGGAACCGTGCGACTGCTACGGTCGCGGGTTCGAATCCTGCTTGGGGCATGGATGTGTGTGATGTCCTTAGGTTAGTTAGGTTTAAGTAGTTCTAAGTTCTAGGGGACTGATGACCTCAGATCTTAAGTGCCATAGTGCAAATATGAACCATTTGAACCAGATCACCAAATCAAAACAGCAAACATTTGTGTAAAGACGAAATCGTGGATTTTCGGTTGAACTAGTCTTTTCACCATTCCCGTATGCACTAACGTGAAACCACACCCAATCGACGAAGAAAACATTGTGCAGTGCTGCAATTGTGTGGATGTTCAAAAATGAGAAAGCCATGTACAGTGCGCTAGACTTGCTTCTTTATTCGGTGTTTTCAGTTACTCCACATTACAAACATGATGTGTACGAATTTTATTTTTTACCAAATAAATGCTGAGTTATTCTATTATTGGTCAGCTGATCACTATTAAGTGTGTTTTATTTAAATTGTTATGGATAATTGGTGTTGTTATACCAATCTTTAGCACTCAAACATGAAATTCTATAAGTGATTCATGGATAATAATTTAGTGTTATCGCCTTGACTTTTATCTTTGGTGGTCATTTTCTTTTAACGCATGAAATTTTTGTGAAATAAAATATGTTTAAGCATAATGCTCACTCACAGCCCAGCCTAGCCGTACCACTTCCTTGAGTCATTACGGTACAGCAACACTATAACCTTTCTAAAGCTGCCCACGTCGACTGATAGTGACTTGATTGTCAAGTGGAAACGTTAAGGATCAACCACAGATAAACCAACAGCGGGCAGAGCTCATGTTCTGACGGCCAGGGATAGCCAAGCATTACGAAGCGTGATTGTAAATAATCGCGTGAAATCAACGCAAGGAATCACTCATGAGTTCCAAAACGGCACCAGCAATCCAGATAGCACAATGACTGTGTACAGGGAGTTAAAAAGAGTAGGTAACAATGGTCGAACAGCTTACCATAAACCACACATTTTTGTAGTCAGCGCTAAGTGACGCTTGAGACAACGTAAAGAGAGACACAAGTGGACAGTGGATCACTGGAAACGAGTGAGATGGAGTGATGGATTACGCTGTACCATGTGGAAATCGAATGGAGGGATTTGGGTTTGTCGAATATCAGGACAACGTTACCTGCCATCACTTATAGTGCCAATAGTGAAATACGGAAGAGGTGGTGTTACGGTACGGGGGTGGTTTTCGTACTTAGGGTGTCGTCCCCTTATTGCGCTTAAGAAAACGGTAAATGCGAGGGACATGAACATATTTTACAGCCAATTGACTTCTCCTGGTCACAGTCAACGGCGAATATGATGTTCTTTAAAAAATATTTTACAGCATTCTGTGCTGTATACAATACAGGACAGTTCAGAGACGACAGTTGTTTGTACAACCATCACAATGCCCCCTGTCATAAAGCAGCATCTGTCAGGCAATGGTCTGTGGATAATAACATTCATAAAATAGGCTGACCCGCCCACAGTCACCACCAGAAGCCAGTAGAACACCTTTGAAATGAGCTAGAACGTCGACTTGGCTGCAGACCGTAGGGTCCAACCCACTATCTTCTCTGACTCTTGTGGAAGAGTGGACTGCCATTCCTCCACCGACATTCAGACACTTCACTGAAAATGTCGCTTTAAGAGCTAAGACCATCATAAAGATGAAGGCTGGACACACCCCACATTAATGACCATCAATAGGTGTCTGGATACATTACCAATTTGTACAGAAACCAGATAGCAGTTAGGCCGGCCGGAGTGGCCGAGCGGTTAAAGGCGCTACAGTCTGGAACCGCACGACCGCTACGGTCGCAGGTTCGAATCCTGTCTCGGGCATGGATGTGTGTGATGTCCTTAGGTTAGTTAGGTTTAAGTAGTTCTAAGTTCTAGGGGACTTATGACCGCAGCAGTTGAGTCCCATAGTGCTCAGAGCCCAGATAGCAGTTGTAAGAGTCGAGGGGAATGAAAGGGAAGCAGTGGATGGGAAGGGAGTGAGACAGGGTTGTAGCCTAAGCCCGATGTTATTCAATCTGTACATTGAGCAAGCAGTAAAGGAAACAAAAGAAAAATTCGGAGTAGGAGAAGAAATAAAAACTTTGAGGTTCGCCGATGACATTGTAATTCTGTCAGAGACAGGAAAGAACCTGGAAGAGCAGCTGAACGGAATGGACAGTGTCTTGAAAGGAGGATATAATATGAACATCAACAAAAGCAAAACGATGATAATGGAATGTAGTCGAATTAAATCGGGTGATGCTGAGGGAATTAGATTAGGAAATGAGACGCTTAAAGTAGTAAAGGAGTTTTGCTTTTTGGGGAGCAAAATAACTGATGATGGTGAAAGTAGAGAGGATATAAAATGTAGACTGGCAATGGCAAGGAAAGCGTTCTGAAGAAGAGAAATTTGTCGAGTATATATTTAAGAGTCAGGAAGTCATTTCTGAAAGTATTTGTATTGAGTGAGGCCATGTATGAAAGTGAAACGTGGACGATAAATAGTCTAGACAAGAAGAGAATAGAAGCTTTCGAAATGTGGTGCTACAGAAGAATGCTGAAGATTAGATGGGTAGATCACATAACTAATGAGGAGGTATTGAACAGAATTGGGTAGATGAGAAATTTGTGGCATAACTTGACTAGAAGAAGAGATCGGTTGGTAGGACATGTTCTGAGGCATTAAGGGATCACCAATTTAGTACTGGAGGGCAGCGTGGGGGGTAAAACTCGTAGAAGGAGAGCAAGAGATGAATACACTAAACAGATTCAGAAGGATGTAGGTCGCAGTAAGTACTGGGTGATGAAGAAGCTTGCACGGGGTAGAGTAGCATGGAGAGCTGCATCAAACCAGTCTTTGGACTGAAGACCACAACAACAACATACATTATCAGAGAGTTGTGAGGAGTGAACTGAGCTTTTAACCTACTCCTTTGGTCGTCAGAATGATTTGCACCAACTGGACTGGCCGACAGTTAGATCGCTCCGCATGGGCTCACACAGGGGCTAGGCAAAATAATATGAACACCTGTACTTACTTGGGAATGGTTTATTAATAAGGGTTGGACCTCCATTTTCCCGTAATACAGCTGCGAGTCTTCTTGAAATACTGGCATATAATGACTGTATAGTCTCCAGTGGAATGTTATGCCACTCTTCGATCAGAACCTCTTCTGTAGTGACGAGGGAGGCGGAAATCTGCTCCCGAGTCCGCGCTCCAGCACCGCCCACGAGGGTTCGGTAATGTTCAAGTCTGCGGAAGACGTTGCAGTTCAGTTGCATCCTCCTCATACAACGGTTGTACTGTACTGGCTGTGTCAATGGGTGCATTATCGTCCTGAAATACGGCATCATTGTTGGGGAACAACATTTGAATTATGGAGTGCACCTGATCACCTGTAATGTTCACATAATCGTTGGCTCTAATACGGCCTTTGAGGGTAATAATGCAACCAGCAGAATAACATGATATGGGTGCGCTTACCATCACACTTCTACCTCCATGCTTAATCGTTGGAATCAAGCAATCAATATTGTAGGCTTCTTTTTCCGTTCTCCAGACGTAAACCTGGCCCGATGTTGGAAACAGCGAAAACGTTGACTCGTCGAACCATATGACGTGTTCCCACTGATCAGCTGTCCAAGATTTACGCTCCTGACATCATGTTTTACACTTCTTTGCGTTGGCTGTCGTAACTAATGGTTTCGGTATAGCAGCACGTCAATGAATATTCGCTTTTTAGAGTTCGCGGCGGACAGTATCGATAGATACGGGGTCTCGAAGATGGCTATTGAACTCTGCAGTCACTTTAGCCACCGTAGTTTCATGTTGTTCTGACACAATTCGTGTTAGCGGACGATGATCTCTGTCAGCTACTTTTGATTTGCGCCCACTATTTCGTTTTCACGACGATGCCTTTCCATGTTTTGTGTAGGCTGTCATGACTGTTGAAACAGTTGCTCTTGAAACATTCAATAAGTTGGCTGTCTTGGTTACTGATGCTCCAGCTAATCGGTCTTGGGAACTCTGTTAGGTTTTTCACTGCACGTCGACCTCAGCCTCTGAATGCAAATACGAAGTGTGCACTACTCGTAAACAACCTGCACTGATGCCTAGTCAGTATTGAACACGCACAGTCCACCGTGACACGTGCCTTACCTGCGTTGTTGACCGTCAAACACAACTATCCCATTACTACCATTGTTCACATTATTTTGCCTGCCCCCTGTACCTTTTAATTAAGTGTAGCGCAACAGGTAACTAATAGGACATGGATGCCCCTATGAAACATGAAATGAATGTTGCACCACACAAAAGTTAATAAGCAGCGAATCATCTCAAATGAAACACTGGTCTCAATTACAAGTTATTATAAAACTTTTCTGCTAATATAAACATGAACAAGAAATCACGGTACCTGTTCGACCTTTAAAAATGCTGTGAACACAAAATTTGACTATTATCAACATGGAATAGTTCTGATCTTGTAACTATTTAACGCTTTGATGTTGTTGCTAACTAAATTGAAATGGATTGGATTATTCTTAATTTCGCATGTGTCTGTGCAGTGCAAGGGGTGTGATTACATAATCGCTACCTCATAAAAAGATTCGCCAAATTCAAGTGAAATTGTGTAATTGTACTGCAAGTTAACTTTTTACCAGAATAATCAAAAACCTAAAACTGTAAACTAAGTAAACTATTCTGTGAAATTCTATATCGTGCAGTAAAATGACGAATTCTCCAATGCATGACGTCACTGTGCATAACCTGCAGTTCCAGCACACAAAGCCAACAGAGTAGAAAGACTGTACAAAATTACAAACCTAATTTTGAAGGAATAACTACCAAAGTGCCCTGTGAATTTACGTACACAAACTGATCAAATAAAATTCCAAACATTAAACGACACCCAGCCAAATGTAGTACTGCACTGTAAGAATAAGGGTGTGTGACAAAGTAAATGAAATCTGAACTGAATTTTACTTTACCTAAGCTGAACCTGATAATAATTTTGAAATCCAAAGCTTAACTGTAAATGATATTATTGTGTCTTGACTGTAATGTTAAACTGGCCCTGACAAATGTTCATGGATTACATGTGGCAACGGGAACTCGGTACTGCTTGCAAGTCATGAAAGTAAAATGTGCAACGCAGCAGCAAACCAGCTTAAGAAAAGAAAGCCTTGCGCAAGTGCAATTGCAAGGACATGCGGCTATGTTAAGCACTGTGTTCCGCGAAGCGCAATGCAGTGACTCACAATCACGAAACGAAATTTTTGTGAGGAGATGGTAGGAGAAGCTCGACTTATTAAATGATTGCAGAGAAGACTAGCTTTCAAAACTAAATTTTGAACCTCATTCCTTAACAATTACAGCCATATTTACAAAAATCATTTCTTATGAAAAAAATACAATCCTTCCACGAAATGAGTTAGTGGAATAATAATGGAGTAGTGCATTTGCAACTCTGAATGCAAGCTATGTGAACAGATAACTTTGTTTAATCGCGTCTGGACAGTCAAACTAACTAACCCAACCAATAAAGAAAAACGACAGATAATTTGCCTTTCACAAACTCATCATAAATTAAGTGCAAACAAGCAACACCTCGGCAACATTACGTGAAAATCTTCACACCTTTCAAATCAGTCTTCACAAAATCATATTTCCAAGCTTCAAAATCCTCTGCGTTTGTATCTCTTTGCTCTGCTAGCTATTTGGAAATACAGAAGCGTCCGATCTTACCCGTCGGCTTTGACCCATGACGTCACAAATACCGCGGAAACGACCATAAACAACAATTCCAATATGGCGGATATAAAAACATCGAATACGTATTGTAAACACTGAAATACACAAGTTTCACAAAAAGCCTAATGACTGTAACGGGACAAGCGTGGGAAATTGGGGGTTTTTGGGTGGGGAGAAACTAAATATGTCGTTATGCGGTGGGGGGAGTCTACAGTGCCCCCCCATCCCCCCACAGGCTTCATTAGTGTCAAATCAATATTTTCGAATCATAGGCGGCCGCTGCCGTGGCCGCATTCCAAAAAAAAAAAAACTCCCAACCTAACCTCAAGTGGGCTACGCTACAGATCAATATGTTCATCAAATTGCTTCATATTACGTATACATGTTCTTTAAACAAGAGTACATCAAACCATGTATTAGGTTTTCCGCGCCGTAATGACGTCACACACCACAACACGCTTACGTCACGGGTCAAAGCCGACGAGTAAAATCGGACCTTTCTGTTGACCCAGCTATTTCCAGCCCGCTCAGTACCGTGACGAACACCTGAAGTCACTTCTATCAGAATGCTACTGGCAGTGACAATGCTACTGACAATCGAAGGCCACATTGCTTGTACTCAGAATCTCTGTGGCGTAGCATATCGGTGATTGAAGACTTCAGTTTGATAAATAACCAGTGTACAAATATGAAGTATGGCAAATCGAATGAAAAGAGAGCTTACATCACTTTCCTTGAATGCCGAAATTAAGCTAGACGCCTTACAATCTAACGATTAAATGACCTTGCAAATTCCAGGAAGTTTAGCTAAATGGGACAAAATGGAGATCTTACACGTGAATTATGGAAAGACAAACCACGGTAGGGACAATAGGATTGCCTATTGTGCCAGAAGAATGAGTCAAGCCATGCAAGTCATGAATGGGGCTTCTGTAAGGAAAAATGTAAGATGCGCAGAACCTACTTGATCCTAACAATCCAGCGAGGTGGCATAGTAGTTAGCACACTGGACTCGAATTCGGGAGGACGACGGTTGAAACCCGCGTCCGGCCATCCTGATTTCGGTTTTCCGTTGTTTCCCCAGAACTCTTCAGACAGATGCCGGAATGGTTCCTTTGAAAGGACACTGCCGATTTCGTTCCCCCTCCTTCCCTAATCCGAGCTTCTGCTTCGTTTTTAATGACCTCGTTGTCGACAGGATGTTAAACACTAATCGCATACTCCTCTGTGACCCTAATAATACTCCTACAAACGCTAACTCGCTTGCCTAAGCTGCAATTTCTTAATATATTCTTCACAAAGTAATGTAGCACGTTTCGAGCGCCATGATCTTCTGCAGTCTGCAAACATCATTTGCCAATTGTGGGAACATCCGTTTCAGCATCCGCGAACTATATATGTACACAGCGCCTTCCTCAAGATCTCCAGATGACGTCTTCTGTAAGGACTCACCAGGCAACGTGCTCTGTATAGAAACTGCAGACCAAGTGTTCTCTACCAAGACAGATTCCTCTCTCCTCTCTACATGTGTGCGCAGTTCCTGTACGCCAATGTAATAAGACTCTGCAAAATGCTGGCCAATGATACTGTTCTTAACAAAATAACTACTTGCCACCTATAATCCGTTCATCATAAGAATAAACCTGATGTAAGCAAACGCAAAACGCGATGATTGATTAGAAGTCGTAGCACACGTACACTGGTGGTGTTACTCTCATGGAAGTAGATCCCATTACTAAGTTACTAATACTAAGTTACGTTAAACGAAACTTTGTTGTTGTTGTGGTCTTCAGTCCTCAGACTGGTTTGATGCAGCTCTCCATGCTAATCTATCCTGTGCAACGTGCTTCATCTCCCAGTACGTACTGCATCCTACATCCTTCTGAATCTGCTTAGTATATTCATCTCTTGGTCTCCCTCTACGATTTTTACCCTCCACGCTGCCCTCCAATACTAAATTGGTGATCCCTTGATGCCTCAGAACATGTCCTACCAACCGATCCCTTCTTCTAGTCAAGTTGTGCCACAAGCTCCTCTTCTCCCCAATACTATTCAATACCTCTTCATTAGTTATGTGATCTACCCATCTAATCTTTAGCATTCTTCTGTAGCACCACATTTCGAAAGCTTCTATACTCTTCTTGTCCAAACTATTTATCGTCCATGATTCACTTCCATACATGGTTACACTCCATACAAATACTTTCAGAAACGACTTCCTGACACTTAAATCTATACTCGATGTTAACAAATGTTTCTTCTTCAGAAACGCTTTCCTTGCCATTGTCAGTCTACGTTTTGTATCCTCTCTACTTCGACCGTCATCAGTTATTTTGTTCCCCTAGTAGCAAAACTCCTTTACTACTTTAAGTGTCTCATTTCCTAATCTAATTCCCTCAGCATCACCCGACTTAATTCGACTACATTCCATTATCCTCGTTTTGCTTTTATTGATGTTCATCTTATATCCTCCTTTCAAGACACTATCCATTCCGTTCAACTGCTCTTCCAAGTCCTTTGCTGTCTCTGACAGAATTACAATGTCATAGGCGAATCTCAAAGTTTTTGTTTCTTCTCCATGGATTTTAATACCTACTCCGAATTTTTCTTTTGTTTTCTTTACTGCTTGCTCAATATACTGATTGAATAACATCGGGGATAGGCTACAACCCTGTCTCACTCCCTTCCCAACCACTGCTTCCCTTTCATGTCCCTCGACTCTTATAGTTGCCATCTGGTTTCTGTACAAATTGTAAATAGCCTTTCGCTCCCTGTATTTTACCCCTGCCAACTTCAGAATTTGAAAGAGAGTATTCCAGTCAACATTGTCGAAAGCTTTCTCTAAGTCTACAAATGCTAGAAACATAGGTTTGCCTTTTCTCAGTCTAGCTTCTAAGATTGTATTGCCTCACGTGTTCCAACATTTCTACGGAATCCAAACTGATCTTCCCCGAGGTCGGCTTCTACCAGTTTTTCCATTCGTCTGTACAGAATTCTCGTTAGTATTTTGCAGCCGTGACTTATTAAACTGATAGTTCGGTAATTTTCGCATCTGTCAACACCTACTTTCTTTGAGATTGGAATTATTATATTCTTCTTGAAGTCTGAGGGTATTTCGCCTGTCTCATACATTTTGCTCACCAGATGGTAGAGTTTTGTCAGGGCTTGCTCTCCCAAGGCTGTCAGTAGTTCTAATGGAATGTTGTCTACTCCCTGGGCCTTGTTTCGACTTAGGTCTTTCAGTGTCCTGTCAAACTCTTCACGCAGTATCATATTTCCCATTTCATCTTCATCTACATCCTCTTCCATTTCCATAATATTGTCCCCAAGTACATCGCCCTTGTATAGACCCTCTATATACTCCTTCCACCTTTCTGCTTTCCCTTCTTTGCTCAGAACTGGGTTTCCAGCTGAGCTCTTGACATTCATACAAGTGGTTCTCTTTTCTCCAAACGTCTCTTTAATTTTCCTGTAGATGTAGTAACAGCCATCAACGTTTTTCTTAATCACGTTTTAGCTACGTAGTTTTTATTTCAAAAATCGTGTACAGTCTGAGACTCTGCAGCGTTGTGCTCTGATTGTCGCGCTGTTAATGCGCAGTATGAAAATGGCTGAGGCTGCTTTTGTTCCGTAGTGAAACACGCGCGTGGAACATGGTTAAAAGGTGCCGAGAAATAGCCTGATCTAAATGTTTTTCATAAAATTGTGGAGATATTTGGCTTTGAATTTTTCCCAGTGGTGTACTGAACAGGCATTCCTCATTCAACTACGACTTGGCAATTGGCGTTGCATCTGTCAATCAGCAAAGGAAGTGTGGATGCAATTATCCCAAAAGTCTGCGTGTCTAACGTTGGATCACAAATCTCACATAAAAATGCATTTGTCTTTATTTGTTGTAACGTTTTGAAGCTGAGCGGAAGTCCTTCTTGTCCCGAATTGTGTCAGATGAGTCCTGGGTTCACCATTTTGAGCCCGAAGCAAAACGACAGTCGATGGTATGGCGCCATTCCGATTCCCCACAGACGAAAAAATTCAGAGCAACTGCTTCCGCCAGTAAGGTCATGATCGCCGCGTTCTGGGACTGTGAAGGTGTGATTCTTATTGATGTGATACCAAGAGGCGGTACCATTAATTGAGAAGTATATGTCAACTCATTAACAAAACTCAAGACGCTCTTCCGGCGACTTCGGCGCCACAGGAACCCAGAAGATATTTTGCTGCAACGCCATAACGCTCGGCCCCACCCAATTCTGAGGACTGCTGAACACATCACAAAACAGGGTTGGACAGTGTTACCCCATCCACCGTACAGCCCTGACCTGACCACCTCGGACTTCCACTTGTTTGGGCCATTAAAGGATGCCATTCGTCGAAGACATTTTGAGGACTGTGAGGAGGTGATTCACACAGTGAAGCACTGACTCCGCCACCAGGACAAGGATCGCTAGGGCTAACACGCCCTTGTTTCGCTCTGGAGGAAGGCCATAGAACGTGATTACGTGGAAAAATAGGCTGTGTAGATAAAACACCATTCTTTCATGTGTGTAATTCTCATTATGTTCAATAAAGAATTGTTAGGCCGCGGCGAGTGGCCGCGCGGTTTAAGGCGTCCTGTCACGGATTGCGCGGCCCCTCCTGCCGGAGGTTCGAGTCCTCTCTCGGGTATGGGTGTGTGTGTTGTACTTAGCATAAGTTAGTTTAAGTAGTGTGTAAGACTAGGGACCGATGACCTCAGCAGTTTGTTCCCTTAGGAATTCCCACACATTTGAACATTTGAATTGTTGAAGAAAAAAATGCGGTGCATTACTTTCTGGGCAACCGTCGTACATGCCTGTTCGGTAGAGCATCCCCAGATTAGTCTAGTGCGATATTTGATTTATCGATACGTCTTAACAACGAGAGTAAAACTCAAAGAATATCCAGAACTCCAGCAGTGACAGCTCCGTTCTGAGCCGCGTTGACTGCTACAGCCGTGCAGGGCTGCTGAGTTGCTTTAGGACTGCTGTCTATTCTTCATGTTTTACTGTTGCCTTTAATACATATCGATAAGACAGATATTGTTTAAACTTACCTGGGGCCGCTCTATCGAATGGAGACGTAAAATTGCGCTTTAAAAAGTATTCTGCTTATAGTCGGAAACAAACCGATGTTTTCCAACACTGGGAGTCACATGAAAGATGCAATGAGCACTATTTGTTTGGGCTGATCAGCTACACAATACAAAAAGGAAACTGCAAATATTTGTCGAAACACCTGAGAAAATGCATGTGTTGAAAGGATGGACGGAGAGCTTTTGGGAAATTATGTCAAAATCTAGATACCCGAAGTACTTAATAAATATGAATAGACTGTATAATGGCAGTTATATTACAGTTGTACTTTAAATTCTCAATTACACAAGGAAATTGATGTTTATATGAAGATGGTATCTGTTCTTTCGGACATGTCCATCTTCATATATATATAATGGCTCACAGGCCATTCCATTTGACCATCTTCTTCTGTGCGGATGCACAAACAGTGCCCGACCTCTTACGCGAATTGGCAGTAAAGCAGCGAGTAATGAGTATGATGGGCAGGGGCACTATGAGTATAGTGCGGGACAATAAGTTGCGAATGTGGCTCTCGCGGGAGGCGTGCCAGAGATAAAAGTCCCTGCAGTCGCACTATCCTCTGCGTCCTCGGTGGCGCAGATGGATGCTGTACAGCTGGGGCAGTGGATAGACTTCGCCGGCACGGTAGCTCAGCGTGTTCGGTCAGACGGTTTAGCTACCCTCTGTAATAAAAAACTCGGTGAACGGATCAACGAACAACCTGAACCGGTGGCATCGGACGTCCGCCACGAATACATTCAACGAATAGTATAGAACGAAATGAGATAAAAAAAAGATGGATAGAGCGTCTGCCATGTAAGTAGGAGATCCCGGGTTCGAGTCCCGGTCAGGGCACACATTTTCAACTGTCCCTGTTGACTTATATCAATACCTGTATGCAGCTAAGGGTATTCATTTTATTGAAATTGATGTTAATAAAAGTAGGTGGGAGACGAGGATGTAATTTATCGCCTGCTCTTTTTAATATTTGTTTAGATGCCATGCGAAACAGTGCCAGAAAGGATCGACATAGAGAAAACTAAAAACATTGACATACGATTATACGCTGGCGACAATAAACTAACGGAAAACTCAGAAGTCGAATTGCAAAAATCAACCCATTTTTTAAACTTAATTAGAAATGATTGTAATTTTGAGATAGCAATTGTAATTCCATGACAAACTCCCATTACGAAACAGAATTATAACTGAAGATCAGATTTTGGAACCGATTCAGTACTTCGGTTAGTGTGGAGCGGTATTACTTATAATGAAGATAAGGATGTAGATATTAAATTACGGAGATTTCAGATTATATGTTGTACTATAAGCAGAACATCATAAATACACGAATAGACAGAAATATGAAATTCTGTAGGGTGATGGCTGAACCTGTCCTACTGCAAGGCAGTGAAACCTGGCTAATGAAGAGAAAAGATTCTAGCCGTGTTCAGGCAGTTGAAATGAAATTTTTACAAGCTCTCAAATGTTATCCTAAGTTGGATAGCAGTCTTAATGAAAATATTAGAAAATATTAGACAAGAATTGAGTATGTTTACAGTACATGAAAAAATAGAAAATCATAAACCAAACTGGAAGGGAATATCTTATACAAATGGAAGAAACAAACGATTCCTTACAATACAGACCCAAAGGAAAGAGGGAGATAGGATGCCCAGTTGAAAGATGGAACTGAAGCTTTAATAGCTCGATAGGCCTGATATGCGACCGCCAAAGAAGAACAATGACAAGTGTTGAGTAAAAATGACAAGTGTTGATTGCAAAATTGTCTTCCTAGCAGCAATAAGGCGAATGTACACTACTGGCCATTAAAATTGCTACACCACGAAGATGACGTGCTACAGACGGGAAATTTAACCGACAGGAAGAAGATGCTGTGATATGCAAATGATTAGCTTTTCAGAGCATTCACACAAGGCTGGCGCCGGTGGCGACACCTACAATGTGCTGACATGAGGAAGGTTTCCAACCGATTTCTCATGCACAAACAGCAGTTGACCGGCGTTGCCTGGTGAAACGTTGTTGTGATGTGTCGTGTAAGGAGGAGAAAAGCGTACCATCACATTTCCGACTTTGATAAAGGTCGGATTGTAGCCTATCGCGGTTGCAGTTTATCGTATCGCGACATTGCTGCTCGCGTTGGTCGAGGTCCAATGACTGTTAGTAGAATATGGAATCGGTGGGTTCAGGAGGGTAATACGGAACGCCGTGTTGGATCCCAACGGCCTCGTATAACTAGCAATCGAGATGACAGGCGTCTTATCCGCATGGCTGTAACGGATCGTGCAGCCACGTCTCGATCCCAGACTCAGCAGATGGAGACGTTTGAAAGACAACAACCATCTGCACGAACAGTTCGACGACGTTTGCAGCAGCATCGACTATCAGCTCGGAGGCCATGGCTGCGGTTACCCTTGACGCTGCATCACAGACAGGAGCGCCTGCGATGGTGTACTCAACGACGAACCTGGGTGCATACATGGCAAAACGTCATATTTTCGGATGAATCCAGGTTCTGTTTACAGCATAACGATGGTCGCATCCGTGTTTGGCGACATCGCGGTGAACGCACATTGGAAGCGTGTATTCGTCATCGCCATACTGGCGTGTCACCCGGTATGATGGTATGGGGTGCCATTGGTTACAGGTCTCGGTCTCCTTTGTTCGCAGTGACGGTACTTTAAACAGTGGACGTTACATTTCAGATGTGTAACGACCCGTGGCTCTACCCTTCATTCGATCCCTGCGAAACCCTACATTTCAGCAGAATAATGCACCACCGCATGCTGCAGGTCCTGTACGGTCCTTTCTGGATACAGAAAATGTTCGACTGCTGCCCTGGCCAGCACATTCTCCAGATCTCTCACCAATTGAAAACGTCTGGTCAATGGTGGCCGAGCAACTTGATGAACTGTGGCATAGTGTTGAAGCTGCATGGGCAGCTGTACCTGTACACGCCATCCAAGCTCTGTGTGGCTCAATGCCCAGGCGTATGATGGCCGTTATTACGGCCAGAGGTGGTTGTTCTGGGTACTGATTTCTCAGGATCTATGCATCCACATTGCGTGAAAATGTAATCACATGTCAGTTCTAGCATAATACACTCCTGGAAATTGAAATAAGAACACCGTGAATTCATTGGCCCAGGAAGGGGAAACTTTATTGACACATTCCTGGGGTCAGATATATCACATGATCACACTGACAGAACCACAGGCACATAGACACAGGCAACAGAGCATGCACAATGTCGGCACTAGTACAGTGTATATCCACCTTTCGCAGCAATGCAGGCTGCTATTCTCCCATGGAGACGATCGTAGAGATGCTGGATGTAGTCCTGTGGAACGGCTTGCCATGCCATTTCCACCTGGCGCCTCAGTTGGACCAGCGTTCGTGCTGGACATGCAGACCGCGTGAGACGACGCTTCATCCAGTCCCAAACATGCTCAATGGGGGACAGATCCGGAGATCTTGCTGGCCAGGGTAGTTGACTTACACCTTCTAGAGCACGTTGGGTGGCACGGGATACATGCGGACGTGCATTGTCCTGTTGGAACAGCAAGTTCCCTTGCCGGTCTAGGAATGGTAGAACGATGGGTTCGATGACGGTTTGGATGTACCGTGCACTATTCAGTGTCCCCTCGACGATCACCAGTGGTGTACGGCCAGTGTAGGAGATCGCTCCCCACACCATGATGCCGGGTGTTGGCCCCGTGTGCCTCGGTCGTATGCAGTCCTGATTGTGGCGCTCACCTGCACGGCGCCAAACACGCATACGACCATCATTGGCACCAAGGCAGAAGCGACTCTCATCGCTGAAGACGACACGTCTCCATTCGTCCCTCCATTCACGCCTGTCGCGACACCACTGGAGGCGGGCTGCACGATGTTGGGGCGTGAGCGGAAGACGGCCTAACGGTGTGCGGGACCGTAGCCCAGCTTCATGGAGACGGTTGCGAATGGTCCTCGCCGATACCCCAGGAGCAACAGTGTCCCTAATTTGCTGGGAAGTGGCGGTGCGGTCCCCTACGGCACTGCGTAGGATCCTACGGTCTTGGCGTGCATCCGTGCGTCGCTGCGGTCCGGTCCCAGGTCGACGGGCACGTGCACCTTCCGCCGACCACTGGCGACAACATCGATGTACTGTGGAGACCTCACGCCCCACGTGTTGAGCAATTCGGCGGTACGTCCACTCGGCCTCCCGCATGCCCACGATACGCCCTCGCTCAAAGTCCGTCAACTGCACATACGGTTCACGTCCACGCTGTCGCGGCATGCTACCAGTGTTAAAGACTGCGATGGAGCTCCGTATGCCACGGCCAACTGGCTGACACTGACGGCGGCGGTGCACAAATGCTGCGCAGCTAGCGCCATTCGACGGCCAACACGCGGTTCCTGGTGTGTCCGCTGTGCCGTGCGTGTGATCATTGCTTGTACAGCCCTCTCGCAGTGTCCGCAGCAAGTATGGTGGGTCTGACACACCGGTGTCAATGTGTTCTTTTTTCCATTTCCAGGAGTGTACATTTGTCTAATGAGTACCTGTTTATCATCTGCATTTCTTCTTGGTGCAGCCTTTTTAATGGCCAGTAGTGTAGTTATGCCGCTACTTTGCACAGGCAGCAGCGTTCTATTCTGTATGTATTTGCCTGAGTGGACCGGACCCCGAAATAAGCTGGCTTGCAGTTCACTCTTCTCGCCAGCAACGAGCTCTGACTGTATAGCAGCTACTGTTCTATTTATGTAAGGCAGCTATTAAGGAGCTTTTGCTTCTGAGACATTAAGCAATGCTGCAACACGATGTTTAAATACTGCATGCCCCGCACGTCCCTAGCAACAGATTTGTATCTTCGTATTACTGCAGCATTGTAACAGCTGACTCCGTACAATGAACTACTGTCTAAATTCAGATTATCTGTAGCTTTCCATTCTTTTGTGTCATTCTAATTACCACTCTGTGAATCTTAAACACACTCTCCATAGACTCTAAATTTGAACGTGGTGCCTAGGAAAAGCTTCAAATCAGGCACCCTGCCACTAAGGTTATCCACATTTCTATTATTCTGCAAGTAATTGTAATGCCCAGAGGTCGAGCGTCCCGTTGGGTAGTGGTTGAGGGGAGGTCGAGGTCAGGATGTTGTGGACCACCATCCCAGGACGTGGGTGAGTAGCAGCTAGGTGAGTGGATGCCTGTCTAACATCTGAAGGCGTTAGTAAAACAGTGCTAAAGACTCAAACATTTATTGTTCAGCAATACACAGATGTTGCGATGACGTTATAGGCTGCCTGTGGCAACAGGACAGGAGTTCACACCACATACCCTGCCACTGTGAGTCCGCGTGGATGCTGCAATGACAACAGGGACACTCAGAGGACCGACATTTGATCATGGTTTTAAGGGAAAAGATCAACATCTGACGATGACTTGAAGGGAGTTTTAATCGCAATAAATTTCAACTGCACAACTATGTCACTGTTTCTTAGAATGTGTGATAAATACAGGATGATTGAGCTGCCCCTAATGCTTGGTTTTATGCATCCCACAAGACTTTCAAAAATCACGCATGAGATTTTCATATCTCACTACGTGTAAATTATTAGTCCTGAAGGAAAAATGAAATGGACATTTTTGTAGGAAAGTTAATGTAGTTAAAGTTTGTACTGAAGGAAAAATGAAATGGACATTTTTGTAGGAAATTTAATGTAGTTAAAGTTTGTACTGGGATACGTTTTTGCTCGAGGCCACGGTTTTCAAGATATTAAAGAAAAACCCGTTTGAATGTCACTTTTGCATGTCTTTCTTGAATAATTCGAAAACTGTGGCCTCCAGTGAAAGCGTATTCCAGTAGAAAATTAGCTACATTTAATTTCCTACAGAAAGGTCCTGTTCAATTTTCTGTAGGACTAATAGTTTGCAAGTAGCGAGCGAGAGATTAAGAAAATTTTGAATGTGATGTTTGAAGGTGTTGTGGATTGTATGAAATCCATCAGTAGCGGCAGGTGAATAACCCTGCCTATTTTCAAGACAAGTATTCCAATATCTACATCTAATGCACCACATGTAAATTTTGTTGCATTATGCAGCATGTGATTTGAGCATTTGATTTCGCCAGTTGCCTGTAGCCTTCTTGAAGCATTTTAAACGCAGAATTACTCACAGTGTAATTTACATTTGCATTATCTGCAAAGTATTCAGACAGGTTCTTCCCATCTAAATTAAGTAAATTCAGTGAAGGCATGATCAAACTGTGAATAGCATTAGCTGTCTAATCAGGGTGTTCGATGAAGTCCAGAAGCGTATTTCTTATTCCCTTTCCATGATCAACATACCTTACATCTTCCTGTTTTGTTGGAGGCATCGGTTACAATAGAAGAAAAGTTGCTTCATTTACTCTATCTTTCAAGACATCAGTGAAGTTCTGAACACTTCTTGGGGCCAAAACGTCGTTTTTCATCACATCAAACTATCACAGACCCTCCAAAAAGAACCATACAATTTAATCACACACCTCTCTAAGACAATAAACAAAGCATTGCTGTACATCAGACAACACTGTAAGATAATGCTGAGCACTCACTATGCGAGCAGATTTGCATGAGACATGTTGTAACGAAAATAATTGATTATTATATTTATAGTTTACAAGGTATATTTAGAACTGGCTGCGTAAACCGGAAGGCTACCATGACATCGAGATCATGGCAAGGGTCGCCAAATGTAAGTGGTATCTTAATTTGACCTATAGTATGCCTCTACATTCTATGGAGCAATCCTAAGCTGGATAGCTACATAAAAGGGGGTATCTTAATTTTGTCCTTACTTACCATCGATAATATTTATATGACCTGGTCTGTTTAGCGACATGAGGCCCTCTCTTGCATCGGACAAGATTTCGTACTTACTGTACATTTTTTACATCATAGTTACCTAAGAAATAACAATATTAATACGGGAAATAGTATGAAAACGATTTGAGTGTCTGAGGCGGCAGTGTGAGTAAGTGAAACTGACTACGAGCTAATAAACTTAATACTGGCAGTATCTGTACTACTGCAGATGTTGCCGCTAATAGAGGGATGTACAAGACTAACAAGCGTGTACAAGGACAATGGTAATCCTTATTGTCGCTTCAGTAGATATTCATTAACTGTGTTCTGAAGCTGGAGATGTTATTCAGTTCTCTTATATAAGTTGGGAGGTTATTTCAGAGTCGTGTTCCTGTTACTGAAAACGAAAAAGTGGGTGAATCGCGGAGTGGGACAGAAAGTATTTTGCTCTGAAGGAAGCCGATGTTTCTGCCATGTTGTTCAGACAAGGGCGTTAAGGTTGAGGAGAGATCTGAGGGACACTGTTCATTAATAAGTCAGTAAAGAAGACAGAGGGTATGAAATCTCTGCGCTGTCTGTGCATATGATGGCGAGGCATGATCAAAGAGTCGAACATCACAGATATAACGAACACAGGCATTCATAACCAGTTCCAGCCGCGAGATTTCCTGAGAAGGATCTTGCAGAATAAAATTAAGTCGGAAAAGCCATCACCACATGCAAAGCGTTTTTTCAAACCCTACCATATTCTGTCATTAAATGGTCAGTCGTGATCATTATTGTCACGAAAACAGGCCGGAATTCTATTTAAGTTAACTCACAGGGAAAAATTTCACTCGCCTTATTCTGTCTCGTGGGCAGGCAGATCGTTCACTGCACGTGCGAGAGTTTTTACAGACTACTGACTCGTTAAATTAAACGTTGGAGCCCAATACTTTCTGAGAGACCTGAAAAGGAAAAATAAGCTAATGCAACGGATAAGCAAAGATCCAGCATTACCAAGCAGTGACGAGCGTATTTACTTTCATTCAGGGTGCATCCTCTTTTAGTGAATCACTGACTTACAAATACCCTCTAAAGGAATGGGTGCTAGAATATCCTGAATAACAATTAAAATGCGTTCAGAAGTTTGACTGTTCATTACAGAGCTTAAAATCAGGTAGAACATATGCAAAATATAAACAGTCTTATATTACTTTAGTCTCTCACGTATATGCTATAGAGGAGTGATATCATCAGTTTCCTCGGGAATTCAGCACACAAGCCTCTTAATACACTTGGGATAATGACCTACTTTTGAATGGATTGATAAACATGCACATACACACAGGTGACTACACTAAGACTTGATATATGAAAAGAAATGGGGCTTCTGATCGGAATAACTAATTGAAAGTAAAGTAAAGTCAGATCCCAAGCAGAAGAAGTTCAAGCATCGACATGTGACGGAAAAAATGACCCTGATTGAAATATTAACTAAAACAGTAGTAAGTCAGGAAAAGATAAAATTATGAAGGGGGTACACATTATGGTAATGAAGAAACCTCGGGAAAGTTCGGGATACTTTTACGTAAACGGTAAAATATCTCTGTAATTTTCATGACAAATTTTTATTTCCCTTTCTTAGAATACGGACTGATTGTTCAGCAAACCTTTACATTAAATATCAAAACGTTTGCAACAAAAATCAAGCGGTCCCGTAACACACAATGGTTTAGATTTAGTGGGATAGTAATTTAAAAGACAGGAAATACGCTCATCGCCAAGATATTGTGGTAATTGTTTGAGATAAAGGAATGGGGTCCCATTTCCTCACATTCATTGAAGATATACACGGACAGCATACTATCCTACGTTTACTGTTCACTACGGCCATACAGTGGTGACTGGGGAGTAAACGCTGTCTTGGGGGTAACTAGAGCTTCACGTACCTTTTAAAAATTCCGAAATCACTTTTATGCCGAAATCCTCCCAATATATAGGTACTAATTTTGTTCGATATCCTGAGCTCCATCCACTGCACGATGACAGTAGCTAGTAGCATGAGAATTACCAACGAACACTGGTTGCTGACGCTAACCCAGAAATCGTTACAGTGAACAACATAAAATGCACTGAAAGGAGATCAGCATAACCATTTTCACACGCAGTGCAGGTTAATTTTAACAATTAGAGATCTCGGACAATAATTAACTACAAGAGAGTTACCGACTTGTAACTGACTACTGCGATGATCAAAATTCACCCCACTGCATCTTCCTGAGCACACGAAAATACCTTCAAAAAAGGAATAAATAACCTCAAAAACTTCCCTATTAAAATTAAAGTACATGGAATTGAAAACGATGAATCAGAAAATTAACACATTTTGATTACCTTCCTCCTAAGACCAGACAAGAATGCTCCGAAAAGCACATCTGTCCACTAACCGAGTCAGCCAAGAAGGGTCTAAAAACTATCCCCACTAGCGGAATGGTCTACAGATCTAAAAAGTTACATTGAGTCTGAAATATCCAGCCAAATTTCTCGCCTCGTGCTAGCCTTCCCAGCCTAGCCAGGGCCTGTTCCCTTCTCTATTTTGTGGAAAATGGTGGTAGCTAGAGAACGATTCCTCTGTTTCAAAAGCGGTGGAGAGTGATTCGTTGAGCTCACAATGCCCAACGAACTCTCTCGCCCCGCACCTAGCAATTCCATCCGTTCCATTCTCTGTCACCTGTGTTCTTGTTTTCACCACGCATTCATTCGACAACGCTCATTAATGGAATAAAAGAAAAAATAGCTGCTGGGAGAAGTGAAATAAAACAGATAGCTTGGTCCACCATTTCTCAAGATGCTTAGTAGTGCCTTGCCAGGATGAAAACTAGCATGGCAGACTCGAAAAGGCAAACAAACATGACAAAAAGGTGACAAAAATAATGAAATTGCATGAAAGGAACAGATGGCCTCGTTTAAATTTAATTAAACAAACAATTTCGGTCATAAACTGCTCATCCACAGGAGGATATGTCACAATAAATATTAATGAGAATCATGTCATAAACCAACATGTTAAATGTAAATACAATATTGGAGTACAGTAGGTAATGTGGCGAAATAAAAGGGGTGAAAGAGTTATGTGATTCTCGTTGAAGATCTGTGACTGGCAGAGGTAGGCGCTAACAGAGAAAATGTAATATAAAGGTACGATACAGTGACAAAGGCAGTAACAACAGGTGTACGTTTATTTCAAGTACACAGATGTTCTGTAAGTTATATTTTCAGGGCAAATAAATAAACCGCTTCTGACGGTACCATAACTGTGTGAAACATGTTTGAGTATACAGAAAAAGGAGACCCTCTGAATCCATCCATTCAACTCAATATTAATGAGTTAGTATTTGATTTGGACATGTTATGTTTATCAAGTTGTAACAACCTGACAGATGTCTCAGTTACGCTTACATGTGCGTCGGAACTAACTCAATGACTGTTGTACCCCTTCCAATAAATATCTAAAGTAACTGATTTCCCTGTCTTACTGAAGTGGGGAGGCATACTTTCAGCGTAGCCCTAGTGTTCCGCTTTTCCAGCGCTGGATAAAATTGTGAATAGGTTATTGGAGAAGATACTAAATGATACGGTGTTAGGTAACATTTAGGTAATTCGTCTATCAATTTGGAAGTACCTGTTATCGCCGAGCGCTTGTATTACGGGCGTAATCGTGTGCCCCTGTTAACAGGCCACCCGCGGTGTTCAGTCCCGTCGTCTTGTTGGGGCGGTTCGGGAAGATCTCGGCTATCAAAGGCAGATGAGGCGCCTTGCAGTTTGTGCGGGGCTCTCCCAGGGTGCGATCAAAGGCTCTAATGAGGCGGAACAAGGGCCCCGCAGAAGAGAGGCCAGCGGCCATGCTACGCTTTGGTGGCAAACTTTTTCTTAGTACTTGGCGAGGAGAGATGCTTCTGGCACTAAAGGGCCCGCTCACGGTTCCTCAGAGGCTGCTGCCCACCTTCAACAGGGTCAGATCGCAGCAATAACCCGTTTGGAACACGTATTATGTTCGAGTATAATGACTTTTCTGGAGACTAGAAGTCTACTCTGTGGGAATCAGCATGGGTTTCGAAAAAGACGATCATGTGAAACCCAGCTTGCGCTATTCGTCCAAGAGACTCAGAGGGCCATAGACACGGGTTCCCAGGTAGATGCCGAGTTTCTTGACTTCCGCGAGGCGTTTGATACAGTTCCCCACAGTCGTTTAATGAACAAAGTAAGAGCATATGGACTATCAGATCATTTGTGTGATTGGATTGAAGAGTTCCTAGATAACAGAACGCAGCTCATTCTCAATGGAGAGAAGTCTTCCGAAGTAAGAGTAATTTGAGGTGTGCCTCAGGGGAGTGTCGTAGGACCGTTGATATTCACAATATATATAAATGCCCTTGTGCATAACATCGGAAGCTCACTGAGGCTTTTTGTGGATGATGCTGTAGTATATCGAGAGGTTTTAACAATGGAAAATGGTTTTGAAATGCAGGAGGATCTTCAACGAATTGACGCTTGGTGCAGGGAATTGCAATTGAATCTCAGTGTAGACAAATGTAATGTGCTGCGAATACATAGAAAGAAAGATCCTTTATCATTTAGCTACAATATAGCAGGTCAGAAAATGGAAGCAGTTAATTGGCTAAAATGGTTCAAATGGCTGTGAGCACTATGGGACTCAACTTCTGAGGTCATCAGTCCCCTAGAACTTAGAACTGCTTAAGCCTAACTAACCTAAGGACATCACACACATCCATGCCCGAGGCAGGATTCGAACCTGCGACTGTAGCGGTCTCGCGGTTCCAGACTGTAGCGCATAGAACCGCACGGCCACTCCGGCCGGCGAAGCAGTTAATTCCATAAATTATGTGGGAGTAGGCATTAGGAGTGATCTAAAATGGAATGACCATATAAAATCAATCGTCGTTAAAGCAGATACCAGACTGAGATTCATTGGAAGAATCCTAAGGAAATGCAGTCCGAAAACAAAGGAAGTAGGTTACAGTACACTTGTTCGCCCACTGCTTGAATACTGCTCACCGGTGTGGGATTCGTACCAGATAGGGTTGATAGAAGAGATAGAGAAGATCCAACGGAGAGCAGCGCGCTTCGTTACAGGATGATTTAGTAATCGCGAAAGCGTTCCGGAGATGATAGACAGACTCCAGTGCAAGACTCTGCAAGAGAGACGCTCAGTAGCTCGGTACGGGCTGTTATAGAAGTTTCGAGAACATATCTTCACCGAGGAGTCAAACAGTATATTGCTCCCTCCTATGTATATCTCGCGAAGAGGCCATGAGGATAAAATTAGAGAGATTAGAGCCCACACAGAGGCATACCGACAATCTTTCTTTCCACGAACAATACGAGACTGGAATAGAAGGGAGAACTGATAGAGGTACTCAAGGTAACCTCCGCCACACACCGTCAGGTGGCTTGCGGAGTATAGATGTAGATGCTGCGTTAGTGGAAGTGTACGGTAATGACGCACCGTCGTATGACAGAGAGGTTAGGTGGCGCATACGCTTCCAGCGTACGCATAGAAGTCTGAATCACGAAGTACCAAGTACCAGACCATCTCTGTATGAACAATAGAGAGTAGCAAGAGGAGTGGAGGGCCTTCTGTTCGAAGACCATGTATCACGATCTATAGTGTAAAAATGCTAATCAATCAAGGATCATTTTTCAACATCTTCTGGGTTTTCAACATCTTCTGGGTTCTGCGACTGCTCAGACTCATTCAAGAGGTCCGTCTCTAACTCAGAAACTTCCAAGGGAGGTTTAGGGTGCGTGTCAAAGTCTCTATACTGGTCCACCCCAGTCCATGCACAAAGAGAGAGAGAGAGAGAGAGAGAGAGAGAGAGAGAGAGAGAGATAAAAATAAAATTTGTCTTGCTGTTCAAACCACAGATTCGGGTTACTTTTAAAATTCAAAAGTAGCAAGTAGTAGACTGCACAATCCCATATTAAAAAGGAAATGAATTTTATCCTCATAGTTACGCATTAAAAGTGATTTTCTCAGGCCATCTGTGAACACAGATTTCCTCTGAGCACAGGACTATCAAACGGTGGGGATGGAGAAATTTCTGGGTTAGCCTATCAGATAATTCATAAATTTCTCAAAATCGCGTAAGCTGCAGGAGTTACAGTAGCTGTTGGTTTCAAAACTCCACTACAAGGCGGCGTAAACGCGGAGGGAAGCCGGCCACATGCCTGGTGCCTAGGGATGGGAAAACTTACCAGTTAAAACCGATAACGGTATTTTGGTTCTGAACAACCGGTATTTCTCGGTATCTGTTTGGTCTCAGTCACAACATGTGCATTTTTTAATTTTTTACAAATAACCGAGCAAAAAACCAAAATATCAATTAGCCATAGCAGCAGAGCTAAAATGTTTCGTTTCTAAGTAAACCTTTTTCTAAAAATGGAGTAACTTTTATTAGCAAATTGTGTGTGGTTTGAATTGTTGTCTTATTATGGAAAATGGTGAAAGCGGCCAATGCTATTTTCATAAGAATGCCGACAAAAACGAGCAACAAACATATGCCATAAGAATTCGTGCAGGATTGCTGAGACAATTATGTCCCTGTTGCCGTGACTCATGGCTTAAAGTACGTGTGTACGTGCAGTGTTCAAGACTTGCCCCCCCCCCCCCCTTCTACACGGTAGGCCCTCGCCGTCGTCGCCGGACATCCGTTATATTGCTGAATTGCCTGGAAATATTTTCACGAAGTGACGTAGCAGTGACGTGCAACGCTTCATTTGCTTTAAAAGATTAAAGGTGTATCTGCCATTTCTATGAGATAAGAAACGAGAAAGGAAATTATGGCAAAAATAATAAATAAAAAAACTTAACAACAAGTCATTCATTATATGCAATTAAAATATAACGTAGATGATATTCTTCCTGTGCTACATAATATGCTTTTAGCTGTTTGTAGCCCTTGAAAACGAACAAATTAACACGAAAAATATTTTTCAAACACACTTTTCACCTCTTGGCAGTGACTGTTCGTAATGCCCAAACAGTGGTCTGATCCCCGATTACAATACAATTTTTGAGAAGATTTCCGAAAAATTAGAATCAATAGCAGAATACTGATGATTTTATGTTCAACTACCTATCACTTTTCGAGAAAAGCAGCGAACAGTGGACGGACTAATCTTCTTTTATTTAATTTAATATTTTGATTCAATGTATTTTGAAACTGAGTGAGAGAAAATTTTATAATTTTTGTTCGATTTCTATATTTATCACGGCTGATCTTCTGCCTGCTTCTACATAATATGCTTTTATCGGAAAATCGGTTCTCTCAGAGACCGGTTAGTTTCAGCTGTTTTAACAGACAGGTTAAAATGGCATTTAAAAAATCGATTTTTCCAGTGATAACCGCCATCCATACTGGCGTCCCCGCAGTAATGCCAACCTGCACGTGGGTGGACCGAACAGCTCCTCGGGTGTAAGTCTAAGCGATCATCGGCATTCCCGCCCCCATTCATGTTGGCAGCAGGTACCTTTTGCTCTCGGAGGAAGCATACAGCGTGCGAGTATTCGACTTTACAAAACTACAAAGAGACACCCATTCGGCCTCAGTTCCTTGCAGTACTTGTTAGGCTCAGCTCGAGGCAGTAGTTGGTGGAGTTTACTTCGTGACCATCAGTCGCTCGATACTATCCGCCATTTTGCGACTCACGTCTTCGTTTCCACGGCCTTGGAAGCAACTATCCACAGTTACAATCTGTTTTTATGAAGTCACTGGTGGCAGAAAGCTCATAGCGAAGCAAACCGTGTTTAAGATGCGAATGTTCGGTTTGCACAGCGAGGCATAAGCCTTCCTGTTTTACCAATCTTAAAGTGGGTAGCCTTGTCGCGCTTTCTCTGTAAGTGTGCTCGCAACGTGTTTTCCTCATGGCTCTTTGCTTTAATTTGTGATTCGAACCCTGCAGTTCGTCGTTATTAAGGTGCCTCAAAACTCTCTGGGGTCTAAAATAGTTGTCGTTCTCTTTGTTCATATTTTATATCTTTCGATGTACTTTCGCCTGTGTATTCCTGGTTAGTTACCATCTATTTCTATCGAGATTACCCCTCATTACCGTGTGTTTCTGAGAATATATCTACTTTTCTTTCAGCTGTCTTTACTGATCTGCAGTCTCCCCCTGTTCTCTTCATTAACCAATTAATTTCAATCAGCACTCGAAATCCCTGCAGTAAGTAAAGAAGAATCCGACGCCATCATGGTCTAGAGAGCAGCAGATGACCAGGTGAGGTTCTTCTAATCTGTGGTAGAACTGATTTATTTCTTTCATTTCGATCCTTCCGAAACCAAAAGAAACGATCAAGCTACACTCCTGACAGAGGCAGCAGACAAAAATGTTGCAGCTGTGTCAGACCAATCCAGATGTCTCCTTTGGCTGCCAACTGTTGGTTGTATCACCACGGCCCCAAGACATGCAAACAAAGTAGTCTGTGGAAACATGGATTGACTATCGCCCAAAAAGACCAAGAACCAATCTCCGGCAAGGTGATGGCTGTTTTTTCGGCTGACATGGTGTGGTGCTCAGAGAGTTCGCTCGTAAGGGGCGAACCGTCATAGGAGCACATTACCGACATTTCAAAAGGTTACGGGAGGCTGTCAAGACGAAGCGTCGCGGGAAGGTGGCTAAGCGAGGATCTGTTCTACAACGCTTCAGCTAGATCAGCATAGGACACAGTCACATATGCCGCTTCTTAGAGCATCAAAATTTGCCTCATCACAGTGCGGCCCTGAATGTACGCCTCCGTAGCTGACTGGTCCGCACGGTTGACTGCCATGCAAGTGATCTCGGTTCGATTCCCAGTAGTGCCACGGATTTTTCCATGGTGGGAGGATTGGAACCGGATGCACTCAACAGCTTCAGTCCAAATGGGGAGTCACTTGACAGAACTGTGGTGGTACCAAGGTCAAGAAAGCCGACAGCGACCAGGAGAATGATGTGCTGTTCACATGCCGAAAGTTGGAGAGGGTCGTAATGTGTAATTGGTAGACATCTATCCAAACCATCACACAGGAATTCCAAACTGCACCACGATCCACTGCAAGTACTATGACAATTAGGCGGAAGGTGAGAAAACTTGGATTTCATGGTCGAGCGGCTGCTCATAAGCCACACATCAGGCCGGTAAATGCCAAACGACACCTCGTTTCGTGTAAGCAGCGTAAACATTGGACGATTGAACAGTGGAAAAACGTTGCGTCGAGTGACGAATCACGGTACATAATGTGGCGATCCTATGGCAGGGTTTGAGTATGGCGAATGCCCGGTGAACGTCATCCGCAAGCGTGTGTAGTGTATATAGTACAATTCGGAGGCCATGGTGTTCTGGTGTGGTCGTGTTTTTCATGTAAGGAGCTTGCACACCTTGTTGTTTTGCGAGGCACTATCACAGCACAGGCCTACATTGATGTTTTAAGCACCTTCTTGCTTCCTACTGTTGAATAGCAATTCGGGGACGGCGACTGCATCTTTCAACACGATCGAGCACCTGTTCACTACGCACAGTCCGTGGTTACACCACAATTACATCCCTGTAATAGACTAACTTGCACAGAGTCCTGACCTGAATCCTATAGAACACCTTTAGGATGTTTTGGAACGCCTACTTCGTGCCAGGCCTCACCGACCGACATCGATACCTCTCCTCAGTGCAGCACTCCATGAGGAATGGGCTGTCGTTTCCCAAGAAACTTTCCAGCACCTGATTGAACCTATGCCTGCGAGAGTGAAAGCTCTCATCAAGGCTAAGTGTGGACCAACAGCATATTGCATTCCAGCATTACCGATGGAGGGCGTCACGAACTTGTAAGTCATTTTGAGCCAGGTGTCTAGATACTTTTGATAACATAGTGTAAGTTCCTATGGGACCAAACTGCTGAGGTCATCGGTCCCTAGGCTTACACGCTACTTAATCTAACTTACGCTAAGGACAACACACACATCCATTCCCGAGGGAGGAGTCGAACCTCCGACGGAGGAACCTGTGCGAAGCGTGGCAAAGCTGTCACTTCTGTTTGTCTCTTTTCCTATTTCTTTCATTTACCATCTGTACTCTACTGTAGCAGTTTTTTCAAATTTCACGGAGGTATGTTACTTGGCAATGAAGCATCATGCGAAAGTTACTGTCGTCCTTAAGTTTCCCACATCAGTGTAGTTGGGTTATGCGCAAAATAATAAACTAAGAGATAGTATTTGGTATTTTCTTTCGAACTCTAAAGCGATGTCTATAAAGTAGCGATCGCGGCGAAAGTAGCTGTTTGTATTGGAATGCAGAGTGTAGGGCGTCGACGCGGGATTCCTGGGTCACTGGGATTTTCCCAGGACGTAACGTAGAGTTTTTACTGCCCGTGGCTGGTCGCAATCTTGCAGCGTCCACAGCCTTGAAACAGACTTGGGGAAAATAAAAACAAGGGAAACGGAGGGCAGGCAGGCCAGATGTCTGCGCGGCCACCGCAGCTGTTGCAGCCGCAGTCTCTGGCACCGAACGAGAGTTATACTGCCGCTACTTCTGTGTAGAGGCGGAGTAAAGTGGCCCGGCCACCACAGTCCGGAGATCCAGGTGTGTGGACTCTTTAAAGAGTCGGCTCGCGATCTCCTGTGCTTGGGGGGAGAGTGTGAACTACGTGCAGATATCACAGATCGAGACGGAGAGAGTTTTGAAATGAACACTTTAAACAGTAAATAAAAAACAGCCACTCGTCATAAAGGATTTATCCGACTGAGACGGAAATCGGTGGAAGTGACGTACATGTACCGACAAACAAATGATTACAACTTCAGAAAAATTGGATTATTTGTTCAAGAGAAAGACCTTCGTAAATTGAGCAAGACAATAAATAACGCGTTGGTCCATCTCTGGCCCGTGTGCATTGACATTGATTGTGGAGTTGTTGGATGTCTTCCTGAGGGATATCGTGCCACATTCTGACAAAATGGTGCGTTAGATCGTCATAATCACGAGCTTGTTGGAAGCCTCTGCCCTTAATGCTCCAAACGTTCTCAACTGGGGAGAGATAAGGCGACTTTGGTGGTCCAAATTGTATTTGCCAAGCTCGAAGAGAGGTAGTACAAACTATCGCCGTATGCGGACAATGACTATCTTCCAGCAGCCGGCCTGTGTGGCCGAGCGGTTCTAGGCGCTTCAGTCTGGAACGACGCGACCGCTAAGGTCGCAGGTGCGAATCCTGCCTCGGGCATGGATGTGTGTGATGTCCTTAGGTTAGTTAGGTTTAAGTAGTTCTAAGTTCTAGGGGACTGATGACCTTAGATGTTAAGTCCCCTAGTGCTCAGAGCCATTTGAACCATTTTTTTTCTTCTAGAATTGTAAGCCCGGGATGGCAACTAAATCGGGTGTAGAATGTCTTCGACGTACCCATGTACTGTAAACGTACCACGGACGAGAACCAAAGGGGTCCTGCTATGAAAAGGAATGTCACAGCAGACAATCAATCCTGGTTGTCGGGCCGTACAGCGGGCGAAAGTTAGATAGGTATCCAACTGCTGCCCAGGGCCTCTCCAGACACGTATTCGCTAATCATCAGGGCTGCGTTAGAAGCGGGACTTATCACTGAACGCAATTCTTCGCCAGTCAATGAGATTCCAGGCCAAAGAGGCAGATAGGGCGCTCCAAGCAGCTCGGGATTTTGACGATCTAACGCGCCAGTTGGACAGAATTTGGCACGATATGCCTTAGGAAGACACCCAACAACTCTGTCAATTAATGCCAATCCGAATAACTGCTTGCCTAACGGTCAGAGATGTACCGACGTGTTATTGACTTGCTCTACTTACAAAGCTCTTTCTCTTGCATAACTCATCCAGTTTTTCTGAAATTGAAATAATTTGTTTGTCTGTACTTGCAAATCACATCTACACTCCTGGAAATTGAAATAAGAACACCGTGAATTCATTGTCCCAGGAAGGGGAAACTTTATTGACACATTCCTGGGGTCAGATACATCACATGATCACACTGACAGAACCACAGGCACATAGACACAGGCAACAGAGCATGCACAATGTCGGCACTAGTACAGTGTATATCCACCTTTCGCAGCAATGCAGGCTGCTATTCTCCCATGGAGACGATCGTAGAGATGCTGGATGTAGTCCTGTGGAACGGCTTGGCATGCCATTTCCACCTGGCGCCTCAGTTGGACCAGCGTTCGTGCTGGACGTGCAGACCGCCTGAGACGACGCTTCATCCAGTCCCAAACATGCTCAATGGGGGACAGATCCGGAGATCTTGCTGGCCAGGGTAGTTGACTTACACCTTCTAGAGCACGTTGGGTGGCACGGGATACATGCGGACGTGCATTGTCCTGTTGGAACAGCAAGTTCCCTTGCCGGTCTAGGAATGGTAGAACGATGGGTTCGATGACGGTTTGGATGTACCGTGCACTATTCAGTGTCCCCTCGACGATCACCAGTGGTGTACGGCCAGTGTAGGAGATCGCTCCCCACACCATGATGCCGGGTGTTGGCCCTGTGTGCCTCGGTCGTATGCAGTCCTGATTGTGCCGCTCACCTGCACGGCGCCAAACACGCATACGACCATCATTGGCACCAAGGCAGAAGCGACTCTCATCGCTGAAGACGACACGTCTCCATTCGTCCCTCCATTCACGCCTGTCGCGACACCACTGGAGGCGGGCTGCACGATGTTGGGGCGTGAGCGGAAGACGGCCTAACGGTGTGCGGGACCGTAGCCCAGCTTCATCGAGACGGTTGCGAATGGTCCTCGCCGATACCCCAGGAGCAACAGTGTCCCTAATTTGCTGGGAAGTGGCGGTGCGGTCCCCTACGGCACTGCGTAGGATCCTACGGTCTTGGCGTGCATCCGTGCGTCTCTGCGGTCCGGTCCCAGGTCGACGGGCACGTGCACCTTCCGCCGACCACTGGCGACAACATCGATGTACTGTGGAGACCTCACGCCCCACGTGTTGAGCAATTCGGCGGTACGTCCACTCGGCCTCCCGCATGCCCACTATACGCTCTCGCTCAAAGTCCGTCAACTGCACATACGGTTCACGTCCACGCTGTCGCGGCATGCTACCAGTGTTAAAGACTGCGATGGAGCTCCGTATGCCACGGCAAACTGGCTGACACTGACGGCGGCGGTGCACAAATGCTGCGCAGCTAGCGCCATTCGACGGCCAACACCGCGGTTCCTGGTGTGTCCGCTGTGCCGTGCGTGTGATCATTGCTTGTACAGCCCTCTCGCAGTGTCCGGAGCAAGTATGGTGGGTCTGACACACCGGTGTCAATGTGTTCTTTTTTCCATTTCCAGGAGTGTATTTCCGTCCCATTCGGATAATTCCTTTGTTGTGCGTCGTTTTGTTTTCGTCTTAGAGTGCACCTTTATTTAACAGCTAATTTAGTCCTCTTGGTCATTATCGGAATACACTAATAAATGCTGTCATGATTATAGCATGACATATTCCGCATATTAGTGTGGAGGAAGCACCATGTGTTTTCTTTTATTTATTCCTGTTTCATTTCCCTCGCCCTTTATGGGTGTGTGATGTGCTGTCAACAGCAAAGCATTCTGCTCTCCATCCAAAAGCTTTAACAATATAAAGACGAAACAATGTTATGAAAAAGGTGAAAAATTTTACAGATATTTCTGAAAGATATAAAAACATGTTATTTGTGTTTACATAACAGTCAGCTTGCGCCATGATTCCATGGGACAGTTGGAAGTCCCGCTCCATTTAGCAGATGGTGTTCAGGCTGGAATAGTTTTCTCACTCCGTCGGCAGGGCGTGTGGATCAACGGTGGTGTTTTGTATGAAACAAACACAAATATGGAATCATTAACCCCGTGTAGGATTATAGATGCGAGCAATAATAACGCAGCCGGCCGGAGTGGCCGTGCGGTTCTAGGCGCTACAGTCTGGAGCCGAGCGACCGCTACGGTCGCAGGTTCAAATCCTGCTTCGGGCATGGATGTGTTTGATGTCCTTAGGTTAGCTAGATTTAATTAGTTCTAAGTTCTAGGCGGATGATGACCTCAGAAGTTAAGTCGCATAGTGCTCAGAGCCATTTGAACCATTTGAACCAATAATAACGTAAAATGTGAGCAACTTATTTACAGCGCAATCCAGTGTGCAGTATACACAAGAGGTAGTCAAGTACATAGTATGATGAAATCAGTTTTGTGTCATGTCACATCAAGTGGTTTTCAGGTTTTTACATGTACTAAAGCACAATTATTACCGCTCGGTAGTGGTCACACAGTCGGAACTGAAATATTAGGTTTACAATTTATAGTCAAAAATCGTCCACGATGTCATGTACTAAATTTTACATGTCTGTGAACCCCAGCGATGAGAAGCTAATCTTAGTTTTTCATTGAAATCTCTCGAATATTCTACTACTTTTACGATACTTCTTTTGGTGGCAAAAACTTTTCCAGGCACACACTTAAGCACCAGTCTAAGAGGCCCAACCATAAAGTATAAGTGAAAAATATTACCAATTAAGGCTCTGTTTCGCAAAGGAAAAATACGGATTTTCGTATCATATTTTCCCATATTCGAAGTTCACTGCCAGGGCACAAGGAGCACTACTGTCTTTCTCTGTTGCCATATCGTACCACACACATTGCACAGCTGATGTTTTGGTGTTCTGTGATGGCCAGTACGCCAGGGAGGAACGGAACCTGTGGCACTTGGAGAGAGCACCTTGGAAAGCGATCAATGGCTGGCGGCTGACAATACAAAGAGAGCGGCCCCTACCTAATGCAAGTCGAACGATCTGGCCGGTGATGTCTTGGTGTATATGGACAGTGACGGCACTTTGTACCGTGGGCCATGTATAGTGCGTGCAAAATGCCGTGGCTGCTACTGCGCAGGCGGCTGGGGAAGTGTGGGGAGAGCGGCAGTGGTGGGGGTCGCTCAGAGCGCTGTAGGGGAAACACTGAGCGCTGGAGGGGAAGTGCCTTCAAAACTGAAGCCTATGCTCACATTTTTTGTAAATATCAAGTGGAGTTTCTCCACGCCCACACTTCCATGGTGACCATTCATAAAGATCTGCTGTCACCTCTGCTTTAATTAGTATCTAAAAAGAATTCCGCCGAAAATGCAGCAATTTATTTTCGCCTTGCTAGTTAACTATCTGTAACTTTCAGAGAAGCGTCATGAGTGGAGAATTTTGAACAAAACCTACACATTACTCTGGTTGCCATGTCAAAACTTGCTTCTTTTGCCGAAACACGTCGGAATTTACACTGTCTCACATAATTAACATGTTTCTGTAAAATCGTTTGAGAAAGATCGCAGAGTGCGCGCATTGATTCTGTCGTCGCTGACGGGCCGAAAGGTGGAAAATACCTATTGGCCTCTCCTTCAGAACACATGAATGAACTGGCCTAGCGCTTTGGACGAAAACTGCTCACTGCGCATCAGCCAATGAACCCTGCAAGAGCTATACACAGCATTTCCCAACAACTAGTGCAAATGTTGTTTTCAAGTCTGTCCACTGCTAGTAAAATTTGAAAACAAACTGAAAAGGTTTCTCCTTGACAACTTCTTCTGTTCCATAAAATAATTTCTATTATTGTAATGTGAAAAAGGAGGTGGGTAGGATTTACTAACTGAAATCTGCCTATTAAAAAAAAAATTTACACATGCCCAGTAGGCAGCCGTATTAACAAAATATGGTTCAAATGGCTCTAAGCACTATGGGACTTAACATCTGAGGTCATCAGTCCCGTAGACTTAGAACGACTTAAACCTAACTAACCTAGGGACATTACACACATCCATAAGCCGAGACCGGATTCGAGCCTGCGATCGTAGCAGCAGCGTGTTTCCAGACTGAAGCGCCTAGAACCGCTCGGCCACTGCGGGCGGCCATATTTACAAATTAATTTGCGATGTGAATGTAAAAAGACTCGTTCCACATCATTACGAATTATCATGTAAAATGATCAGCAGAACATGAAACTAACTAGCTATGGTCAGTAACGTGTCCTTCCTTACGGGCAGAGTAAAAAGTGAAAGAAATATTTAAATCTGGTCAAAAGTGTGCAACGCGTTAAGATGGCTTTGGCTTGACAAAGACACGTCCTGAATTCTATGCCATGATGCGGTTTCTACTTTAACACACATCAAATAAACTCTAGCTAATTGATTATATTTCATTGGTTTTAATGATTTACGGATACATAGATCGTTTCTTTTCCTCTTGATGTACCTGGTCCTCGTAGCTATTGTACATTGTCATTAATCGAAAGCATTGAACTTGATAAATATTATAATGACATCCACAAACAAAGTGGTAACAAGTACAAAATCGGACATCGTAGTGAAGAGAGCAAAGATTCTACTTCATATGTACATGGCACTTAAACGACACAGCGCGATAAGTTATCGGACGTTTTGCTCTCGAACAATGTGTGCACAATCCTGATACACTGACCTGTAATGTGAAACTCATACAACAACAGTAATGTAATTTTTCTAAGGGGTTCTACAAATAACTGCAGACACTTTTAACAGAAAAGTGACAATTATTATGCAACAGTAATTAGAAATTACACAGAGCACCAAACATGCGCCTCTGATCGCTTCGCAAGTGACAACTAAAGTTAATTACAAGAAGAGCAAGCCTTTGCCCCTAAACTTTCGTTTTTGAAAAAAACTGAAAGAGATGTAGAAGTTATCCTCGATATTTCTCGTGTACACAGTTTATGAGTTACACCCAGTATTGGTTTTCTTATACCTACCATTATACTCCTTTTCCGTTGGATAGTTTTCATACAGAATAATTACGTCATCATTAGATAAAAAAATGAAAAACAATTCATCTTTTACAAGACATGTTTCAAACCAACAGCAAGAAATAGAACAGGCACTAGTGCGAAAACAGAATAAGGTAACGTTCGTTGGCAGGGGTTTGTTATAACTTGCGTTTATGCGAAATTCTGCGGCAGATAAATCTTTCACTTATAAAACAGTGTTGTAAAATTGCCAAATTCTTGGTATTAAGTGTGATACTGATTTTGTTACTTAGCTGTTTCAGTTACAATCTTCCACCTGACATTATTTCATGCAGTTCATGCAGAGTTGTTATGTCCCGAAAATTCTTTATATCTACTTTCGTTACGCACTTGTATCTGGGACTTAAACAGTTTTGTGTAATTAAAATCAATTGTGGAGGCTATGTTATGAATTTTAAGTTCTGATTTCACTGCTTCAATTTTTTTTTCTTTTGAGAATTTCGAGAAAGTCAGTTACAACTCAATTGTTCCATGGATTTTGCAATGTTGGTTTCAAATATTACTTAATTCTACTATTATTTCAATCAAAGATGTTAGGTTTTGACTCACAGAAGTTTCTGTTGTATCCTTTGTGACTTTAATAAGATATTGGGTTTTTTCTCATTACTGTGTTCATTTTAATATAATAATTTTTTCTTTCGTTTGGGATTGTTTTTGGTGTTTGTGAGTTGTTAATTGTGTATTCTACTAAGATATACAACATGGTCCATTGATAGTGACCGTGCCAAATATCTCACGAAATAAGCATCAAACGAAAAAACTACAAAGAACGAAAGTTGTCTACCTTGAAGGGAGAAACCAGATGGCGCTATGGTTGGCCCGCTAGATGGCGCTGCCATAGGTCAAACGGATATAAATTGCGTTTTTTAAAGTAGGAATCCCCATTTTTATTACATATTCGTGTAGTACGTAAAGAAATATGAAAGTTTTAATTGGACCACTTTTTTCGCTTTGTGATAGATGGCTCTGTAATAGTCACAAACGTATAAGTACGTGGTATCATGTAACATTCCGCCAGTGCAGACGGTATTTGCTTCGTGATACACTACCCGTGTTCAAATGGACCGTTTACCAACTGCGGAAAAGGTCGATATCGTGTTGGTGTATGGCTATTGTGACCAAAATGCCCAACGCGCGTGTGCTATGTGTCCTGCTCGGTATCCTGGGCGACATCATCCAAGTGTCCGGACCGTTCGCCGGATAGTTACGTTATTTAAAGAAACAGGAAGTGTTCAGCCACATGTGAAAAGTCAACCATGACCTGCAACAAATGATGATGCCCAAGTAGGTGTTTTAGCTACTGTCTTCGTTAATCCGCACGTCAGTAGCAGACAAACTGCGCAACAAACGGGAATCTCGAAAACGTCGGTGTTGAGAATGCTACATCAACATCGATTGCATCCGTACCATATTTCTATGCTCCAGGAACTGCATGGCGACGACTTTGAACGTCGTGTACAGTTCTGCCACTGGGCACAAGAGAAATTACGGGACGATGACAGATTTTTTGCACGCGTTCTATTTAGCGACGAAGCGTCATTCACCAACAGCGGTAACGTAAACCGGCATAACATGCACCATTGCGCAAAGGAAAATCCACGATGGCTGCGACAAGTGGAACATCAGCCACCTTGGCGGGTTAATGTATGGTGCGGCATTATGGAAGGAAGGATAATTGGCCCCCATTTTATCGATGGCAATTTAAATGGTGCAATGTATGCTGATTTCCTACGTAATGTTCTACCGATATTACTACAAGATGTTTCACTGCATGACAGAATGGCGATGTACTTCCAGCATGATGGATGTCTGGCACATAGCTCGCGTTCGGTTGAAGCGGTATTGAATAGCATATTTCATGACAGGTGGATTGGTCGTCGAAGCACGTTCACCGGATCTGACGTCCCCGGATTTCTTTCTGTGGGGAAAATTGAAGGATATTTGCTATCGTAATCCACCGACAACGCCTGACAACTTGCGTCCGCGCATTGACAATGCATGTGCGAACATTACGGAAGGCGAACTACTCGCTGTTGAGAGGAATGTCGTTACACGTATTGCCAAATGCATTGAGGTTGACAGACATAATTTTGAACATTTATTGCATTAATGTGGTATTTACAGGTAATCACGCTGTAACAGCATGCGTTCTCAGAAATGATAAGTTCACAAAGCTACATGTATCACATTGGAACAACCGAAATAAAATGTTCAAACGTACCTACGTTCTGTATTTTAATTTAAAAAACCTACCTGTTACCAACTGTTCGTCTAAAATTGTGAGCCATATGTTAGTGACTATTACAGCGCCATCTATCACAAAGTGAAAAAAGTGGTCCAACTAAAACATTCATATTTCTTTACGTAATAACGAATATGTAATAAAAATGGGGGTTACTATTTATAAAAAACGCAATTGATATCCTTTGAACATATGGCAGCGCCATCTAGCGGGCCAACCACAGCACCATTTGGTTTCCCCTTTCAAGCTAGACAAGTTTCGTTCTTTGTAGTTGTTTCGTTTCACGTTTATTTCGTGAGATATTTGCCCCAGTCACGATCAATGGACCACCCTGTATACACTGGAGCCCTAGAAACTGGCATCAGCACGGTTATTCAAATACAGAGACATGTAAACAGGTAGAATACGGCGCTGCGGTCGGCGACACCTATATAGGACAATAAGTGCCTGGTGCAGTTGTTAGAGCGGTTACTACTGCTACAATGGCAGGTTATCAAAATTTAAGTGAGTTTGAACGTGGTCGGCGCACTAGCTATGGAACACAGCATCTCCGAGGTAGTGACGAAGTGGGTATTTCCCAGTACGACCATTTCATGAGTGTTCCTCGAAAATCAGGCATCCGGAATAAGATCAAATCTCTGACATGGCTGCAGCCGGAAAAAGATCTTGCAAGAACGCGACCAACGACGAACGAGGAGAATCGTTCAACGAGACAGAAGTGTAACCCTTCCGCATATTGCTGCAGATTTCAATGCTGGACTATCAGCAAGTGTCAGCGTGCGATCCATTCAACGACATGGGCTTTCAGAGCCGAAGGCCCACTCGTGTACCCTTGATGACTGCACGACACAAATCTTTACACCTCGCCTGGGCCTGTCAATACCGACATTGGACTGTTGACGAGTGGAAACATGTTGCCTGGTCGGACGAGTCTCGTTTCAAATTGTGTCTAGTGGATGGGTGTGTACGGGTATGGAGACAACCTCATGAATCCGTGGATCCTGCATGTGAGCAGGGGACTGTTAAAACTGGTGGAGGCGCGGTAATGGTGTGGGGCGTTTGCAGTTGGAGTGATGTGGGACCTCTGATACTTCTAGATACGACTCTGACAGGTGACACGTGCGTCTGTCTGATCACCTGCATCCAGACATGTCCATTGTGCATTCAGATGAACTTGGGAAATTTCAGCATGACAATGCGACACACCACACGTAAGGAATTGCTACAGTATGTGTGCAGGAACACTCTTTGAGTTTAAACACTTCCGCTGGCCACCAAATTCCCCAGACATGTATGTTGTTGAGCATATCCGGGATGAATTGGAACGTGCTGTTCAGAAGAGACCTCCACCCCTTCGTACTCCTACAGATTATTGACAACCCTTCTGGACTGATGGTGTCAGTTCCCTCCAGCACTACTTCAGACATTACTCGTGTCCATGCCATTTCGTGTTGCGGCACTTCTGCTTGCTCGCGGGAGCCCTAACGATAATAGGTAGGTGTGCCAGTTTCTTTGGCTCTTCAGTGTACATGACCCACAGCGACCAGTTACTCCCACTTCTCAGCCTATGCTGTTGCTAAAACTAACGTACCAAACTGATTATCTCTTTTGTTGTTTAAATTAAAACAGAAGATAAAAATAAAATTACATCTATTTAAAACAGGTTTCACGAACGGTAACGCGCCTTTAAAAAGAACCGCACAGTGGCTGAGTGGTTTAACGCTGCTTTAAGAAAGCGCACAGCAGTTTCATTCAACAGCTGACGGATCTGTACTGGAAGAAGGAAAAAAGTGAGGATGTAGGAAGAGGAAAATGTATACTGTCGGATTGAAGGATGTGGGTATAAGAGTACTCTACGGTACTGATCCCTTACTTAGCGCCGGCCGCGGTGGTCTCGCGGTTCTAGGCGCTCAGTCCGGAACCGCGCGACTGCTACGGTCGCAGGTTCGAATCCTGCCTCGGGCATGGATGTGTGTGATGTCCTTAGGTTGGTTAGGTTTAAGTAGTTCTAAGTTCTAGGGGACTGATGACCTAAGATGTTAAGTCCCATAGTGCTCAGACCCATTTGAACCCTTACTTAGCTTGCATTTATCTCGAATCTCTAGTCCGGCACAAAGTCCCAAGCCATTGGAAAAAGAGTGCAGGTGACTCCAGTACACCAGAAGAGTAAAAGAACAGACCCGCAAAATTACAGACTAATATCCCTAACTTCGGTTTGCTGCAGAATTCCTGAACATATTCTCAGTTCGAGCGTAGTAAACTTTCTTGAGACAGAGAAGCTTAAGGCCACGAATCAGCGTGGTTTTAGAATGCATCGCTGGTGCGAAACTCAGCTTGCCTTTTTCTCACATTATATACTGTGAAATATGGTGGAAGAGGAACAGGCAGAGTCCATATTTCTAGATTTCCGGAACGCATTTGAAACGGTGCCCCATTGCCCCCTTACGAGCATAAGGAATAAGTTCATATACACTCCTGGAAATTGAAATAAGAACACCGTGAATTCATTGTCCCAGGAAGGGGAAACTTTATTGACACATTCCTGGGGTCAGATACATCACATGATCACACTGACAGAACCACAGGCACATAGACACAGGCAACAGAGCATGTACAATGGCGGCACTAGTACAGTGTATATCCACCTTTCGCAGCAATGCAGGCTGCTATTCTCCCATGGAGACGATCGTAGAGATGCTGGATGTAGTCCTGTGGAACGGCTTGGCATGCCATTTCCACCTGGCGCCTCAGTTGGACCAGCGTTCGTGCTGGACGTGCAGACCGCGTGAGACGACGCTTCATCCAGTCCCAAACATGCTCAATGGGGGACAGATCCGGAGATCTTGCTGGCCAGGGTAGTTGACGTACACCTTCTAGAGCACGTTGGGTGGCACGGGATACATGCGGACGTGCATCGTCCTGTTGGAACAGCAAGTTCCCTTGCCGGTCTAGGAATGGTAGAACGATGGGTTCGATGACGGTTTGGATGTACCGTGCACTATTCAGTGTCCCCTCGACGATCACCAGTGGTGTACGGCCAGTGTAGGAGATCGCTCCCCACACCATGATGCCGGGTGTTGGCCCTGTGTGCCTCGGTCGTATGCAGTCCTGATTGTGGCGCTCACCTGCACGGCGCCAAACACGCATACGACCATCATTGGCACCAAGGGAGAAGCGACTCTCATCGCTGAAGACGACACGTCTCCATTCGTCCCTCCATTCACGCCTGTCGCGACACCACTGGAGGCGGGCTGCACGATGTTGGGGCGTGAGCGGAAGACGGCCTAACGGTGTGCGGGACCGTAGCTCAGCTTCATGGAGACGGTTGCGAATGGTCCTCGCCGATACCCCAGGAGCAACAGTGTCCCTAATTTGCTGGGAAGTGGCGGTGCGGTCCCCTACGGCACTGCGTAGGATACTACGGTCTTGGCGTGCATCCGTGCGTCGCTGCGGTCCGGTCCCAGGTCGACGGGCACGTGCACCTTCCGCCGGCCACTGGCGACAACATCGATGTACTGTGGAGACCTCACGCCCCACGTGTTGAGCAATTCGGCGGTATGTCCACCCGGCCTCCCGCATGCCCACTATACGCCCTCGCTCAAAGTCCGTCAACTGCACATACGGTTCACGTCCACGCTGTCGCGGCATGCTACCAGTGTTAAAGACTGCGATGGAGCTCCGTATGCCACGGCAAACTGGCTGACACTGACGGCGGCGGTGCACAAATGCTGCGCAGCTAGCGCCATTCGACGGCCAACACCGCGGTTCCTGGTGTGTCCGCTGTGCCGTGCGTGTGATCATTGCTTGTACAGCCCTCTCGCAGTGTCCGGAGCAAGTATGGTGGGTCTGACACACCGGTGTCAATGTGTTCTTTTTTCCATTTCCAGGAGTGTATATGTGAGTGGCTCGAAAACTTCTTAACTAATAGAACCCAGTATGTTGTCTTCGACGGCGATAGTTCTTCAAAGGGAAGGGTGTCGTCAGGAGTGCTCCAGGGAAGTGTGACAGGACCGTTGTTGTTCAAATGTGTGTGAATTCCTAAGGGACCAAACTGCTAAGGTCATCGGAACCTAGACTTACACACTACTTAAAATAACTTAAACTAACTTATGCTAACTTATGCTAAGAACAACACACACACGCATGTCCAAGGGAGGACTCTAACCACCGGCGGGAGGGACCGTCTCTATATACACAAATGATTTGGCGGACAGGGCAGGTAACAATCTGCGGTCATTTGCTGTTGATACTGTGGCGTACGGAAAAGTGTCGATTTGAATGACTGTCGGAAGATGCAAGGCGACTTGGATAAAATTTCCAGTTGGTGTGATGAATATAACTAGCTCCAAATGTTGGAAAATGAAAGTTAATGCGGATGGTAAGAAGAACAGTCAAGTCGAAACGTTGCAAAGCCATACGAAATGGAACGAGCATATGGGAACTGTGGTAGGGAAGACGAATGGTCGATTTCGGTTTATTGGGAGAATTTTAGGAAGTACAGTATGTGATCAAGCGTATCCGGACACCCCAAAAACGTACGTTTTTCATTTTAGATGTATTGTGCTGCCACCTACTGCCAGGTACTCCATATTAGCCACCTCAGTAGTCATTAGACATCGTGATAGAGCAGAATAGGTCGCTCCGCGGAGCTCACGGACTTCGAACATGGTCAGGTGATTGGGTGTCACTTGTGTCATACGTCTGTATGCGAGATTTCCACACTCCTAAACATCCCTACGTCCACTGTTTCCGATGTGACAGTGGAGTGGAAACTTGGAGGGACACGTACAGCACAAAAACGTACAGGTCGACCTTGTCTGTTGACTGCCAGAGATGGCCGACAAGGTAAGAGGGTCGTAATGTGCAATAGGCAGACATCTATCCAGACCATCACACAGGAATTCCAAACTGCATCAGTATCCACTGCAAGTACTATGACAGGTAGGCGGGAGGTGAGAAAACTTGGATTTCATGGTCGAGCGGCTGCTCATAAGCCACACAGCACACCAGAAAATGCCAAAAGATGCCTCGCTCGGTCTAAGGAGCATAAACATTTGGCGACTGAACAGTGGAAAAACGTTGTGTGGAGTGACGAATCACAGTACACAATGTGGCGATCCGATGGCAGGGTTTGGGTATGACGAATGCCCGGTGAATGCCATCTGCCAGCGTGCCAACAGTAATATTTGGAGGCGGTGGTGTTACGGTGTGGTCTTGTTTTTCATGGAGGGGGCTTGCATTCCTTGTTGTTTTGCGTGGCACTATCACAGCACAGGCCTACATTGATGTTTTAAGCACCTTCTTGTTTCCCACTGTTTAAGAGCAATTCGGGGATGGCGATTGCATCTTTCAACACGATCGAGCATCGGTTCATAATGCACGGTCTGTGGCGGAGTGGTTACACGACAATAACATCCCTGTAATGGATTGGCCTGCAGAAAGTCCTGAGCTGAATCCTATAGAACACCCTTGGGATGTTTTGGAACACCGACTTCATGCCAGGCCTCACCAACCGCCATCGATACCTCTTCTCAGTGCAGCACTCTGTGAAGAATGGGCTTCCATTCCCCAAGTAACCTTCCAGCACCTGATTGAACGTTTGCCTGCTAGAGTGGAAGCTGTCTTCAAGGCTCAGAGTGGGCCAAAACCATATTGAATTCCATCAGTACCGATGGAGGGTGCCACGAACTTGTAAATCATTTACAGTGAAGTTTCCGGATAGTTTGGATCACATAGTGTAGTGGATCTACAGTAAAGAAGACCGCATATAGAACGCTGGCGTGGACACAACTATTCTTGAGTGCTGTGTTTGGGATCTATACCATAAAGGATTGCAGGAAGACATTGAAGCAATAAAAAGACGGAGTGCTAGATTATGGTACCAATAGGTTCGAACAGCACGTAAGGGTTAATGAAATGCTTCGGAACTGAAATGGGAATCCCTGAAGGGAAGTCGTTCTTTTCGAGGAACGCTATTGAGAAAATTAAGAGAACAGTCATTTGAAGCTGATTGCCAAACGATTTACTGCTTCCAACATACATTACGCGAAAGGACAACGAAGATAAGATACGAAAAATTAGGGCTCATATGAAGGTATATAGACAATCGTTTTCCTTCGCTCTGTTTGTTAGTGGAACAGGAAAGGAAATGACTAGTAGTGGTACAGGGTACCCTCTGTCAAGCACCCTACGATTGCTTGCGGAGTATCTACGTAGACGTAGAGGTCCGTCGAGCAGTGTCTATCGAGATATAGGTAGGTGTTGGGACGGACAGTGGGAAGTCAGGAATTGAGTCTGTTGTGTAGCCGGGAACCTAACATCAAAAAGAGAATTGATTAGAAAGCTGGAGAGGGGAGAGGGAGTCCTGATGTGGAACTGGATATGCGGGGAATTGTTTTAGTTGTAAGGATGGATAAATATTGTCGCGGAGTTCATTGTCTTGGAGAGAGAATCAAAACATACGACGATGTACCTAATAAGAGGACGGCGCAACCATAATAAGTGTGGACGCAACTAGCTCAGACGTGAAGTCGAAATGTAAAATGAGCCAGACCAAAAGTTCCGTTCTTCCTCCCACCACACATCACTAATCCATACTATATCAAAATTCAGCCTGTCCATTTCCATTTCCAAAGCTTCTAACCTACCTACGCAATAAGGCTACTACGCTTCCACTCATAGAACAACAGCTTTCTTTCTGCCGAAGCCAACACAAAATACAGCAGTACACTTTATATGATTGCTAGCTCTGCATGTGATGAAGAGATTGAAAGAGTGGATGATGGATAAAAGATACTATTCAAATAGTTTCGGGAGCGAAAATTTAATTCTGATGGGGAACTGGAAGTCTATATCAGGAAATCGACACGAAAGAAAATAGTAGGTGAAAATGGACTGGGGGAGAGAAATGAAAACGGAAGCGGCCGGTAAAATTTTGTACCGAGCACAATTTAAACTTTGCTAGTACTTTTTTTAAATACCACGTAACGAGACTGTGTTCATGGAAGAGATCTGGAGATGTCGGGAGGTTTCAAATAGATTACATAATGATAAGACAGAGATTTCGAAGATTTTTAAATTGCAAAACATTCACAGTGGCAGAAGTGAAGTCCAGACATATTTTATTTACAATGGACTGCAAATTAAAACGGAAGAAATTGTAGAAAGGTAGGAAATTGGAGGGATGGGACCTGGGTAAGTAAACAACCACAAGTTTTTGAGAGTTACGAGGGAACCATTAGGCAACAACTGAACGAACGGAGATACGGAACACAATAGACAATTGGGTAACTGTGAGAGATGAAATAGTGAAGGCAGCAGATGATCAGATCGCCAAAAAGACGAGACCCAGTAAAAGTCCTTGGATAGTCAATTTAAATGACAAAAGGAGAAAATATAAAAAGGCAACAACTGAAGCAGGCAAAAGGGAATACAGACGCCTAGAAAATCATATTGACAGGAAGAGTAGACTGGCAAAACAGACACGGCTAGATGAGAAATGCAGGCTGTAGAAATATGCATGCATGATCAGGGGAAAGATAGGTGCCATCTGTTAAGGAGACTTTAGAGTGAAAGAGAGGCACCTGCATGAATATTATGATCTCAGATGGGAAGGCGAGACTAAGTGAAGACTGGAAGGCTGAAAGGTAGAATAAATGTGTACATGGTCTGAACAATGGTAATAACTTTGTTGTTGTTGTTGTGGTCTTCAGTCCTGAGACTGGTTTGATGCAGCTCTCCATGCTACTCTATCCTGTGCAAGCTTCTTCATCTCCCAGTACCTACTGCAACCTACATCCTTCTGAATCTGCTTAGTGTATTCATCTCTTGGTCTCCCTCTACGATTTTTACCCTCCACGGTGCCCTCCAATGCTAAATTTGTGATCCCTTGATGCCTCAAAACATGTCCTACCAACCGATCCCTTCTTCTAGTCAAGTTGTGCCACAAACTTCTCTTCTCCCCAATCCTATTCAATACCTCCTCATTAGTCACGTGATCTACCCACCTTATCTTCAGCATTCTTCTGTAGCACCACATTTCGAAAGCTTCTATTCTCTTCTTGTCCAAACTAGTTATCGTCCATGTTTCACTTCCATACATGGCTACACTCCATACAAATACTTCCAGAAACGACTTCCTGACACTTAAATCTATACTCGATGTTAACAAATTTCTCTTCTTGAGAAACGCTTTCCTTGCCATTGCCAGTCTACATTTTATATCCTCTCTACTTCGACCATCATCAGTTATTTTGCTCCCCAAATAGCAAAACTCCTTTACTACTTTAAGTGACTCATTTCCTAATCTAATACCCTCAGCATCACCCGACTTAATTCGACTACATTCCATTATCCTCGTTTTGCTTTTGTTGATGTTCATCTTATATCCTCCTTTCAAGACACTGTCCATTCCGTTCAACTGCTCTTCCAAGTCCTTTGCTGTCTCTGACAGAATTACAATGTCATCGGCGAACCTCAAAGTTTTTACTTCTTGTCCATGAATTTTAATACCTACTCCGAATTTTTCTTTTGTTTCCTTTACTGCTTGCTCAATATACAGATTGAATAACATCGGGGAGAGGCTACAACCCTGTCTCACTCCTTTCCCAACCACTGCTTCCCTTTCATGCCCCTCGACTCTTATAACTGCCATCTGGTTTCTGTACAAATTGTAAATAGCCTTTCGCTCCCTGTATTTTACCCCTGCCACCTTCAGAATTTGAAAGAGAATATTCCAGTTAACATTGTCAAAAGCTTTCTCTAAGTCTACAAATGCTAGAAACGTAGGTTTGCCTTTCCTTAATCTTTCTTCTAAGATAAGTCGTAAGGTCAGTATTGCCTCTCGTGTTCCAACATTTCTACGGAATCCAAACTGATCTTCCCCGAGGTCGGCTTCTACCAGTTTTTCTATTCGTCTGTAAAGAATTCGCGTTAGTATTTTGCAGCTGTGATTTATTAAACTGATAGTTCGGTAATTTTCACATCTGTCAACACCTGCTTTCTTTGGGATTGGAATTATTATATTCTTCTTGAAGTCTGAGGGTATTTCGCCTGTCTCATACATCTTGCTCACCAGATGGTAGAGTTTTGTCAGGACTGGCTCTCCCGAGGCCATCAGTAGTTCTAATGGAATGTTGTCTACTCCCGGGGCCTTGTTTCGACTCAGGTCTTTCAGTGCTCTGTCAAACTCTTCACGCAGTATCTTATCTCCCATTTCATCTTCATCTACATCCTCTTCCATTTCCATAATATTGTCCTCAAGTACATCGCCCTTGTATAAACCCTCTATATACTCCTTCCACCTTTCTGCCTTCCCTTCTTTGCTTAGAACTGGATTGCCATCTGAGCTCTTGATATTCATACAAGTGGTTCTCTTCTCTCCAAAGGTCTCTTTAATTTTCCTGTAGGCGGTATCTATCTTACCCCTAGTGAGACAAGCCTCTACATCCTTACATTTGTCCTCTAGCCATCCCTGCTTAGCCATTTTGCACTTTCTGTCGATCTCATTTTTGAGACGTTTGTATTCCCTTTTGCCTGCTTCATTTACTGCATTTTTATATTTTCTCCTTTCATCAATTAAATTCAATATTTCTTCTGTTACCCAAGGATTTCTACTAGCCCTCGTCTTTTTACCTACTTGATCCTCTGCTGCCTTCACTACTTCATCCCTCAGAGCTACCCATTCTTCTTCTACTGTATTTCTTTCCCCCATTCCTGTCAATTGTTCCCTTATGCTCTCCCTGAAACTCTCTACAACCTCTGGTTCTTTCAGTTTATCCAGGTCCCATCTCGTTAAATTCCCACCTTTTTGCAGTTTCTTCAGTTTCAATCTGCAGTTCATAACCAATAGATTGTGGTCAGAATCCACATCTGCCCCAGGAAATGTCTTACAATTTAAAACCTGGTTCCTAAATCTCTGTCTTACCATTATATAATCTATCTGATACCTTTTAGTATCTCCAGGATTCTTCCAGGTATACAACCTTCTTTTATGATTCTTGAACCAAGTGTTAGCTATGATTAAGTTATGCTCTGTGCAAAATTCAACAAGGCGGCTTCCTCTTTCATTCCTTCCCCCCAATCCATATTCACCTACTATGTTTCCTTCTCTCCCTTTTCCTACTGACGAATTCCAGTCACCCATGACTATTAAATTTTCGTCTCCCTTCACTACCTGAATAATTTCTTTTATCTCGTCATACATTTCATCAATTTCTTCATCATCTGGAGAGCTAGTTGGCATATAAACTTGTACTACTGTAGTAGGCATGGGCTTTGTGTCTATCTTGGCCACAATAATGCGTTCACTATGCTGTTTGTAGTAGCTAACCCGCACTCCTATTTTTTTATTCATTATTAAACCTACTCCTGCATTACCCCTATTTGATTTTGTATTTATAACCCTGTAATCACCTGACCAAAAGTCTTGTTCCTCCTGCCACCGAACTTCACTAATTCCCACTATATCTAACTTTAACCTATCCATTTCCCTTTTTAAATTTTCTAACCTACCTACCCGATTAAGGGATCTGACATTCCACGCTCCGATCCGTAGAACGCCAGTTTTCTTTCTCCTGATAACGACGTCCTCCTGAGTAGTCCCTGCCCGGAGATCCGAATGGGGGACTATTTTACCTCCGGAATATTTTACCCAAGAGGACGCCATCATCATTTAATCATACAGTAAAGCTGCATGTCCTCGGGAAAAATTATGGCTGTAGTTTCCACTTGCTTTCAGTCGTTCGCAGTACCAGCACAGCAAGGCCGTTTTGGTTAATGTTACAAGGCCAGATCTGTCAATCATCCAGATTGTTGCCCCTGCAACTACTGAAAAGGCTGCTGCCCCTCTTCAGGAACCACATGTTTGTCTGGCCTCTCAACAGATACCCCTCCGTTGTGGTTGCACCTATGGTACGGCCATCTGTATCGCTGAGGCACGCAAGCCTCCCCACCAACGGCAAGGTCCATGGTTAATGGGGGGGGGGGGGGTAATAACTTTAAGGACATAGAAAGATAAGAGAAAGTAGGTGAACATGAGACGCGAGAAATGGTACTGTGAGAAGAATTAGACAGAGCTCTGAAAACCCTAAGTAGAAACAACGTCGGCAGAATAGACGACATTCAGTCACTATTAATGAGACGATTGAGAGCCAGCCATGACAAAACTGCTTCATCTGATATTCAAGATGTAGTAGACAGGCGAAACAACATTATACTTAAAAGGGAATGTAATTTACTTTTAATACAAAAAAGGCTAGTGGTGACAGATGGGAACATTGCCGGACCACCAGTTCAATAACTTACGATAGCAGTGTACTGACTAGAATTAAGTATAGAAAAACTGGTAGAGGCGAGTCTCGGGAAAGACCAGTTTGGAAGACAATGCTGGCCGTTCGACTTATCTTGGAAAATACGTTAAAGCTGGACAAACCACCATTTGTAGAATCTGTAGGTTTAGAGACAGCTTTTGTAAATGTTGAGTGCAATACACTCTTTCAATTTCTAAAGGTAATAGGAGTAAAATACAATAGCGAGAAATTGCCTACAACTTTTGAAGCAAAATAGCTGACGATGGCCCGAAGTGGTGAGGATATGAAATGCAGACTAATAAAGCAAGAAAAGCGTTTCTGAAAAAGAGAAATTAGTTAACAAAGAATATAAATGTAAATTTTAGGAGTCTTTTCTGAAAGCATCTCTCTGGAGTATAGGCTTGTATGCAAGTCAAAATGAGCAATGACTAAACCCGACTATAAGTAAATAGGAACTTTTGAAATGTGGTGTTACAGAAGAATGTTGAAGATTCGATGGAGAGATCGAATAACTAATGAGTAGGTAATGAATCGAACTGGGGAAAATAGAAATTTGTGGCAAAACTTGGACATATCCTGAGGCATTAAGGAACAGTGTGTTTTGTGATGGAAGGAGCTGTGACAGATAAGAACTGTAGACTGGATGTAGGTCGTGGTAGTTACTAGAGGTGACGGGGCTTGTACTCGATAGAGTAGGGTGGAGGGCTGCATCAGACCGGTCTTCGGATTGAAGAACACAACGGCAGCATATAGCATGGAGAAAACGTACCTTATCTGCGGGTTTTGTCACTGTTTGTGGATGGGATTAACTAAGTGTGTGATTGATTGCTAAAGTTCATTGGCTTGATATGTGTCTATGGAAGGGGAAAACACCAGCTGCATTATTCTGATATTGTTCTATTAACTTCTTATAACTTGATTAAATCGAAGGCAGGATTATGTTTGGTGAAATGAATGAATGTCCTTAACACAATCTGGGTAGCGTTTAGTAATGAAAATATTTATCAATCTTTTGCTTTACACGGGGAGAGCAACGATCAACAAGCTCGATCGAGAATGCGCTATGGGAGGTACATCATGTTGCTCTTTAAAATTAAAGTTCGAAAATCGATTACGGATAACATTTCGAAGTCCACGAACCTATATAATAATATTACACGACGTTGCTATTCAGAGTTAAAATTCACGAACCTATGCAGAAATTTCACAAGCCTAACGCTGCACTGCTGCCCAGAGTTAAAGTGCAGGGGTGCAGCTGTCTACAACTTCTTTAAGTTCTCCAACTGTGCCACAAACCGTACAAGTCAACAAACTTGTCACCCGAAAAACTTTAAACGCTTTAAATGCGAATGACACCCCACTTATCAGCACACGCCACTACTCGCCAACCTCTCAAAGTGAACTGCCGCAGGTCAACATTACTCGATTTAACGTCGTAAAACCCACAAAATTACACATAGTATACGTATTATTACAAAAAGTTGCACATATAAACACTCTTCGTGATTTGTGCTGGCATGCTGATTCGTTTGAGCTGTTAAATCTACCTGTTTCATTGTCTTTTTATCAGAAAATCCTGCGTAATTTCTTTCTCTGGTTGCACATAAATTAAAAAGAATGAAGTCAAATTGAAATTATCGCTACCGTCAGGATTAGACATGAATGAGGGCTAGAATTTCACCAGTGTTTTCGTGGCGACAGTAGCTTTTTTGCCGGCTCCTTTGTTTTTTGGATTATTTGGTTGTTATTCAGGGAAATGGTTCACATTAGCTTTACCGACTATTATCTGCATGAAAACCAGCGAGAATCAAATGTCTACAGCAAATGTCTACAGATAATCATCGTAGTCTGTTTTCTAAAACTGCCTCTACATTGATTGTTTTGCAAATTATTTTGCCCTAAAACCTTTTTTTAACTCTCGGAATCAACACAGCGGGTCGTAATTCAAATTGTGTTACTTTAACAGAGCTTCTGACGCTGTTTTGCGATATTCTTATTGTATGACTATTTCTTAACACTCTGTTCATCAAGGTCCTCTACGGCTGTTAGAAGATTTCGATTTTTAAAGGTATTGGATATATTATTATCTTTTGTCGTCACTATCCAACTTGTTGCTATATATGCAGAGCGTTTTGACAAGCTTTATCACCTCGTTTCTCTTTCATGTGGTGCCATTGCTTATACTGTATCTTTATTATTAGAGATTTTACTTACGAGGTGCCATGAAATAACTTTCGGCGCCTAAGTTTGCGCCGTGCAGGTACCCTCACACCACGTGCGGGTCAGTAGCGGCCGCTCGGCCTGGAGAAACAACACACAGTAAGGCGTAGGCAAGAAATCATGTATCTGCTACAAACCAAAGTGATTAAGAAGTCGTAGTTTCCACAAAATCAGCTATGTGGTATCTTACTGCAATTTCAGTCACAATTATGCTGAAGAGCCAAAGAAACTGATACACATGGCTATATCGTGTACGGCCCCCGCGAGTACGTAGAAGTGCCGCAACACGATGTGGCATGGATCGACTAATGTCTGAAGTAGTCCTGGATAGAACTGACACCATGAATCCTGCAGAGCTGTCCATAAATCTGTAAGTGTACTACGGGGTGGAGATCTCTTGCGAACAGCACGTTGCAAGGCATCTCAATTATGCTCAATTATGTTCATGTCTTGGGAGCATGGTGGGCAGCGGAAGTGTTTAAACTCAAAAGCGTGTTACTGGGGCCACTCTGTTGCAATTCTGGACGTGTGTGGCGTCGCATTGTCATGCTGAAATTGCGCAAGTCAGTCGGAATGCACAATGGACACGAATGGACGCAGGTGATCAGACAGGATGCTTACGTACGTGTCACCTGTCGGAGTCGTATCTAGACGTATCAAGGGTCCTATATCATTCCAAATGCACACGCCCCAAACCATTACAGAGCCTCCAACAGATTGAACAGTCCTCTTCTGACTGCCATGGTCCACGGATTCATGAGGCTGTCTCCACACCCTGTAAGGCGTCAGGCGAATCCAACACCTTCCATGAAAACCCTGACATGATAAGCAAATCCAGTAGTATGTCACATAGCTCCGAATAAATCGTGACATTAAATTAACCAAAGTAATACGAGTAACGAGTGAGCAAATGGAATACCACAGACTAACACAAGAATGCCTAAATGCATGTCATACCTTCCCACCATGAGACAGACGCAGTTCGCAGGGGAGTAACGAGAACAGAAGCCGAGAGCAGAACCGTGTTAAGCTAGAAGGCCCTACGATAAGGGACGGACACCCACGTTGCCAGCTAACCGCTAGGACCACCCCCAGCCCATGTTAAAAGCTAGAGCCCTCCAGAAGAACAGTATAGATCTTACGATAACACTAAAAGGGCCACCCCAGCCGCAAGTTTTAGCGTGAGACTTTTTCGCGTCTCTGTTACGTTGCAAACTTTAAAAACATTGCCCCACCACGAAAAGTATAATGTTTCTCATTGGATAGACAGAATTTTTGTAGGCGGAGCTTAAGGTTAACATTGAGACCCTGATTGGTCAGATGAAAACACAGCCAGATAGTTTTTTTAAACCAACTTCGGTAAATTGTAGTAAGGAGAAGTTAGGAGAGAGTTGCTTCCGAGACGGCGAAGTGAGCGGAGCTGTGCTGTCCGCCGCCCCCTGACGAACACTGACAAGGTAATGAACGCACGCGATGCCGCATAACAGCGCATAAAGCTTCACTCAGAACTGCAGAAGTCTCAGCTGTTACACCCCCTTTTTGCGTAATACTAGTGTCGATCGTCAATTAAAGCTCATAGTGTTCACATTTGCCACTTGAAGTAAAAATCTGAAACGCGATGATTTTTCTGTTATATAGTTATTGAGAAGCCACATCAGCCACTGTAATTTACGACAAGCTAGACAAGTAATTAAAGATAATTGAGGGTCACTGTAGACCATTTTGATAGTTTTCTCTTTTGTGAAACTTAATTTAAACCTAGATTATAGATGTGATATGGCATAGGTCATCCTTCGATCCATTGTAGAACTTGGAAACCCATTCATGGAATATTCGTTCACATTTTTGTTGAATGCAGTTGGTTTTTACCACCCTGTATTAAAACATTTCCTTTTATCAATAGTGCAATTTATAAAAAATGTTTTGAGAGTAGAATAAAATTTCCAATGGTAAACTTAACTGCTTTTTCGACGTTATTTTACCAGCTAACTAAAAATAGGAAAGCCTTGAACCCCTTCCACTAAATTTAGTTAGTATTAAGATTCTTTTACAGGGAGTGCAGTGGGGCTTACGCTGAAATCATTATGCATTTGGTTATATCATCGCTAGTCTCACTGAACTCTTCTGAACTCTGCATGTCATGTGTGGTCTGGCGTCTCCTTACCAGCAACAGGTCCCAGGTTTAGTCAATTCCCTAAAAAACACGCTCAGAGCGTCGTTGCGCGAAAGTGGTAGGGAGACACGATATTGAACAAACAGACACCACGCAGAATGTTGGAAACCCTAGCCGTCTATCCGTTCGATACAATTTGAAACGCGACTCGTCCGAACCGGCAATATGTTTCCTGTCATCAACAGTCCAATATCGGTGTTGATGGGCTCAGGCGAGGCGTAAAGCTTTGTGTCGTGCAATCATCAAGGATACACGAGTGGGCCTTCGGCTCCGAAAGCCCATATCGATGATGTTTCATTGAATAGTTCGCATGCTGTTACGTGTTGATGGCGCAGCACTGAAATCTGCAGCGGTTTGCGGAAGGGTTGCACTTCTGTCACGTTGAACGATTCTCTTCGTTCGTCGTTGGTTCCGTTCTTGTAGGATCTTTTTCCGACCGTAGCGATGTCGGAGATTTGATGTTATTCCGGATTCCGGATATTCACGGTACAAATGTGAAATGGTCGTACGAGAAAGTTCCTACTTCATCGCTGCCTCGGAGATTCTGTGTTTCATCGCTCGTGCACCGATTACAACACCACGTTAAAACTCACATGCATCTTGGTAACCTGCCATTGAAGCAGCAGTAATCGATATAGCAACTGCGCCAGACACTTCTTGTCTTATACAGGCGCTGTCGACCGCAGCACCGTATTCTGCCCATTTACATAGCTCTGGATTTGAATACGCATGCCTATACCAGTTTCTTTGGCGCTTCATTTTAGAAGTGACAAGTAAAAACTGCAAGTAGCATTTAAAATTCGACGCCGTGCCCCATCTATTGGTCGAGGTTCTTACATATTTTGAAGAACCTGGTTTAGTTCAGATTAGATTCAGTTTTTGTTCCATAGACCCTTAAATGAGATCACTCTCGTACGTGTGGAACAAGTCAGAAAGTATAAAGTAAAAAAACATAGAACATTTGATTATAATACTCATATCCATGATCATTTATCAGGAGATTTTCAGAATATGTGAATACATTACATTGAACTGAAGCTGCTGATATTTACAGAATTAATACACTATCATAATTAAACATATTTATGTACTTGCAGTAAATCTGTCATACACAAAATGCCTAATCTTACATATTTTGAAGAACCTGGTTTAGTTCAGATTAGATTCAGTTTTTGTTCCATAGACCCTTAAATGAGATCATTCTCGTAGGTGTGGAACAAGTCAGAAAGTATAAAGTAAAGAAACATAGAACATTTGATTATAATATTCATATCCATGATCATTTATCAGGAGATTTTCAGAATATGTGAATACATTACATTGAACTGAAGCTGCTGATATTTACAGAATTAATACACTGTCATAATTAAACATATTTATGTACTTGCAGTAAATCTGTCATACACAAAATGCCTAATCTTACATATTTTGAAGAACCTGGTTTAGTTCAGATTAGATTCAGTTTTTGTTCCATAGACCCTTAAATGAGATCATTCTCGTAGGTGTGGAACAAGTCAGAAAGTATAAAGTAAAGAAACATAGAACATTTGATTATAATACTCATATCCATGATCATTTATCAGGAGATTTTCAGAATATGTGAATACATTACATTGAACTGAAGCTGCTGATATTTACAGAATTAATACACTATCATAATTAAACATATTTATGTACTTGCAGTAAATCTGTCATACAGAAAATGCCTAATCTTACATATTTTGAAGAACCTGGTTTAGTTCAGATTAGATTCAGTTTTTGTTCCATAGACCCTTAAATGAGATCATTCTCGTAGGTGTGGAACAAGTCAGAAAGTATAAAGTAAAAAAAAACATAGAACATTTGATTATAATACTCATATCCATGATCATTTATCAGGAGATTTTCAGAATATGTGAATACATTACATTGAACTGAAGCTGCCGATATTTACAGAATTAATACACTGTCATAATTAAACATATTTATGTACTTGCAGTAAATCTGTCATACACAAAATGCCTAATCTTACATATTTTGAAGAACCTGGTTTAGTTCAGATTAGATTCAGTTTTTGTTCCATAGACCCTTAAATGAGATCATTCTCGTAGGTGTGGAACAAGTCAGAAAGTATAAAGTAAAGAAACATAGAACATTTGATTATAATACTCATATCCATGATCATTTATCAGGGGATTTTCAGAATATGTGAATACATTACATTGAACTGAAGCTGCTGATATTTACAGAATTAATACACTGTCATAATTAAACATATTTATGTACTTGCAGTAAATCTGTCATACACAAAATGCCTAATCTTACATATTTTGAAGAACCTGGTTTAGTTCAGATTAGATTCAGTTTTTGTTCCATAGACCCTTAAATGAGATCATTCTCGTAGGTGTGGAACAAGTCAGAAAGTATAAAGTAAAAAAACATAGAACATTTGATTATAATACTCATGTCCATGATCATTTATCAGGAGATTTTCAGAATATTTGAATACATTACATTGAACTGAAGCTGCTGATATTTACAGAATTAATACACTGTCATAATTAAACATATTTATGTACTTGCAGTAAATCTGTCATACACAAAATGCCTAATCTTGACTGTTGTGACCAGGTGCTGTCAAAACTGAAATTCAACAGACATTTTTACTTAAGCTGATCTATCAGTCCCTGTTAACATACTCATCTACAGAGGAGAATAAGTTGCCTATCGAAAAGTCTTTCAAACTCTGTTTAAACTGTGCTTGATCTGAAACCAAGTTTTAACGGTTGCTGTCAACTTATTGAAAATGTGTGTTACTGAATATTGGATTCCTTTTTCGATCGAGGTAAGTGATTTTAAGTTTTTCTGTAGATTGTTCTTATTCCTGTAAGAAAAGGGGACTTTCCAAGATGGCCGCCGAATAAGTGACGCCAGAAACTATTTCCAGAAAGTTAAGTGATTTAGACAGGAATATAATTTAGTTTAACACCGACAACAAATTAAATACGTGCATTAGTGTATCATTTAGTCTTGCCGTTAAAGGTTTCACTTTTCTTTGCGTATTTTTTCAGAAAACACGAAAAGATCGTAACTTCGCGAAGTCGCGTTTAGGCTTAAATTTTGTAAACGTGTTTGTTTCTTGTTTCACGGTAATTCGACTAGTTTCTCGGTAACAAATAAGTAAACTACCGTAAATAGCGTATAACGTTATTGTTTTAATACAGATTTCAGAAAAATAGCGTAACTTTATATTAGAAACTTGCTTATATACATTTGTTTATAGGCCTAATTCTCGTAACGTTTTTGTAGAATCAAACTTCTAGTATCTCGTTTAATTGTCCTTTTTTTAATTCCACCGAGTGAAATATATAATAAATAGCGTATATCTTCACTGTTTTAATACTGATCTCAGAAAAACAGCGGAATTTTAAATCAGAAACTTGCTTATATACATTTGTGAATGGGCTTAATTCTTGTAACGTCTTTTTTTGATTTTCGGTAATTTAATTGATTTATTCTAGCTAAAGTATTATTTTTGCTATGAGTGAGAAGTGCCTGACTTGCTGTAGAATTGTTAGTTCCGCCCGCATCTCGTGGTCGTGCGGTAGCGTTCTCGCTTCCCACGCCCGGGTTCCCGGGTTCGATTCCCGGCGGGGTCAGGGACTTTCTCTGCCTCGTGATGGCTGGGTGTTGTGTGCTGTCCTTAGGTTAGTTAGGTTTAAGTAGTTCTAAGTTCTAGGGGACTTATGACCACAGCAGTTGAGTCCCATAGTGCTCAGAGCCAATTGTTAGTTCCGGGGTTTGGTGTGATACATGCAGTAGTTTTTTTCATTGGGGGGACTGCAGTGGCGTGGGTGTCGGGGAACTGGATCAGGCTCATAAGTGGTTATGTAGGATTTGCAGCAGAGATAGGAAGATTGTGGAACAGGAGGAGAAAATTGCTGCCCTTCAGGCTGAGCTAGATCAGGCTAGGGAAGATCTGGACAGATTAAGGAGGGAGAAGGGCAAAGAGAGGTGGGAAGTGGCAACAGGTAACAGAAGGAACAGGCCTAGAACTCAGCCTGACAGTTTTGTGGTGAATGTCAAAAATAGGTTTGACCTGTTGCTTCAGTTAGAAACTGAAAAAGCCTCAAGCAGAGGTAAGTGTAGACGTGACACAACAAACTTTCAATAGGAAATTGAAAAAGAATGTAGCAAAGTCATCGAAAAGGAAGAAAGTTTTGTTGGTAGGCAGTTCTCATGCCAGAGGTGTAGGCCAACTTTTGTAGGAGGAATTAGGACCAGAACACCAGGTCACAAATTTTTTCAAACCAAGTCTAGTCTGGATCAGGTGACAGAGGATTTAGGTTCACTCTGTAAAGGATTTACCAGGGAAGACCCCGTGGTTATTGTGGGAGGGCCAGGGAACGGTATCGACAGAGATCCTGGGTACAGTATAGAGTGTGACCTGGTAAAGATTGCGTCAGTATCGAGACACACCAATGTTGAGTTTTTATCTGTCATGAGACGCCATGACCGGCCTCATTTGAGCTCTTCTGTTGGGAGAGTTAATTTGGAGTTGGAACGGCTGCTTGGGTTGGGTGCGGGGGCTCATATTGGTGTGGTTCCTGTTGATTCTCTCAGTAGGTGGGACTATACCAGGCATGGCCTACATCTCAACAGGAAAGGGAAGGGTAAACTAGCTGGGGTAATATCAGGAAATTTAAGGGGGGGGAGGCACTGCCATGAATGGTAAAATACCAGTGGTTACAGGTGTTGGAGCAGCACCTTTTTTAGGATAGGTAAGACAGAAAGATGTCAAGTTCTACAAGAGGTCAGGATTGAAACAAATCTTCAGTTTAGGAAAGAAATTAAACAGAACAATTCTAGCATATTGGATCACCAATCACAGGTGTCAATTACAAATTTTCATCAATCACCAGAAATTTATCTCCACCAAGTTGTATCCCAGTCCTAGGTAACTGCATTGATGAATTAAAGTCACCCAACCCAGTTGACATAATCTGCCTCTCTGAACACCATGTGACCACTGGTATAGGAACTAGGCCTAAGCACAATGAGAAACTCAGACAGGAGAGTACTGCAAATGTTAGAATAAGGAAAGGTTCTCATAAAAGTATAATTAAAAATAATGTAAGTATATTTCATCAAAATATTGGGAGTTTAAAGAATAAAATAGATGAGCTTCTGGTTTGTTTAGGAGATTTAGAAGCTGAGGATGAAATAGATATACTATGCCTGTCTGAGCATCACATTGTTACTGATATGGATAAGGTAAATGTAAGTGGATATAAGCTCTCTGCACATGTAGTTAGAGAAAATATGGAGAAAGGAGGAGTTGCCATATATGTCAAAAGTTATCACTGTGCAAAAAGTATAGAAACAAAAAAGTTTTGTATAGAGAAACATATAGAAGCATGTGCCTGTGAGCTTAAATTAAATAAAGGCACATTTATAATTGTAACTGTATGTAGGTCCCCATCAGGAAATTTTCATCTATTTCTGAAAAATTTGGACTGGTTATTGTGCTATCTGTCAGACAGGGGGAAGCAAATTATTATTTGTGGGGACTTCAATGTAGGTTCTCTGAAAGAGGGTAATAGGAAAAATGACCTTGAAGTATTACTTGGTTCTTTCAATTTGACACCCGTTATTCATTTTCCTACTTGGGTGGTAAAGGATAGCAGCTCACTGATAGATAACTTCTTTATAGACCAAGATAAGTTTAACCAGATAAATGCTCAGCCTGTTGAGAATGGTCTTTCTGATCATGGTGCACAGCTAGCTACAATATATGACATAGATCCATTCAGGAGTACTAATCAGTCCTCCAAAGTAATACGTTCAGTCAACGATTTAACAATTGCAAATTTCAGGAAAAGCCTACAGCAGTTAGACTGGGATGAGGTGTACCTGAACCTGATGCCAATTTAAAATATAATTTATTTCATGACACTTTTGTAAATGCATTTGAAAACTGCTTCCCCAAGAAAATAGTTAAATATACTCATAAGAAACCATGTAACAAACCATGGCTTACTAAGGGTATAAAAATATCTTGTAACCAGAAAAGGGAAATGTATCTGACAGTAAGAAAGAGTAGTGGCCCAGAAACTACCAAACATTATAAAAACTACAGTGCTATATTAAGAAAAGTTATTAAAAATCCAGAAGTATGTGTATCATGTTTGAAATCAGCAACTCTGATAATAAAATTAAAACAATTTGGAATATTATTAAAAGAGAAACAGGTCAACCAAGAGCACAGGCAGACAGTATTACCATCATATTGAATGAAAACTTTACGAACAAAAAGTCAGAAGTTGAAAACGTTTTTAATAATCATTTTCTAAATGTTGTGGATATAGTAGGATCCAGGTGTTCATTAGAAGATGCTAGGCTGTTAATGGAAGAGGCCATATCTATGCAATTTGATACAATAAAAATCTCACCCACTTCTCCCTCTGAAATTAGGAACATAATAAACTTGCTTAAAAGCCAAAACTCACATGGAATTGATGGCATTTCCAGCAAAATACTAAAAGCTTGTTCTCAACAGATAAGTAAGGTTCTCAGCCACCTGTGTAATAGCTCTCTGGAACAGGGCATTTTCCCTGATAGACTGAAATATGCTATTGTTATACCTTTGCATAAAAAAGGGGATAGATCTTATGTCAACAATTACCATCCAATCTCCCTTCTAACAGCTTTATCCAAAATTTTTGAGAAAGTAATGTATTCAAGAGTAACTTCACATATCTGTAAAAATGAAGTACTAACAAAATGTCAGTTTGGTTTCCAGAAAGGTTTTTCAACAGAAAATGCCATATATGCTTTCACCAATCAAATTTTGAATGATCTGAATAACCGAACACCACCCATTGGAATTTTTTGTGATCTCTCAAAGGCTTTTGATTGTGTAAATCATGAAATTATGCTAGACAAGCTCAAGTATTGTGGCATGAGTGGGACAGTGCACAAATGGTTTAATTCATACCTAACTGGAAGAGTGCAGAAAGTTGAAATAAGCAGTTCTCATAATATGCAAAGATCAGCACATTCCTCAAACTAGGGGAACTATCGAGAATGGGGTTCCACAAGGGTTGGTCTTGGGTCCTTTGTTGTTCTTAATATATATTAATGACTTGCCATTCTATATTCATGAAGAGGCTAAGTTAGTTCTCTTTGCTGATGACACAAGTATAGTAATCACACCTGACAATCAAGAATTAACTGATGAAATTGTCAATAATGTCTTTCAGAAAATTACTAAGTGGTTCCTTGTAAACGGACTCTCATTGAATTTTGATAAGACACAGTACATACAGTTCTGTACAGTAAATGGTATGACACCATTAATAAATATAGACCATAATCAGAAGCATATAGCTAAGGTAGAATATTCAAAATTTATAGGTGTGTCCATTGATGAGAGATTAAATTGGAAGAAGCACATTGATGATCTGCTGAAACGTTTGAGTTCAGCTACTTATGCAATAAAGGTCATTGCAAATTTTGGTGCTAAACATCTTAGTATTTCAGCTTACTACGCCTATTTTCACTCATTTCTTGCATATGGCATCATATTTTGGGGTAATTCATCACTGAGGAATAAAGTATTTATTGCACAAAAGCATGTAATCAGAATAATAGCAGGAGTCCACCCAAGATCGTCCTGTAGACATTTATTTAAGGATCTAGGGATATTCACTGTAGCTTCTCAGTATATATACTCTCTTATGAAATTTGTTATTAACAACCAAACCCAATTCAAAAGTAATAGCAGTGTGCGTAACTACAATACTAGGAGAAATGATGATCTTCATTATTCAAGATTAAATCTAACTTTGGCACAGAAAGGGGTGAATTATACTGCCACTAAAGTCTTTGGTCAGTTACCAAATAGTATAAAAGTCTGACAGGTAACCAACAAGTATTTAAGAAGAAATTAAAAGAATTTCTGAATGACAACTCCTTCTACTCCATAGAGGAATTTTTAGATATAAATTAAGAAAAAAAGGAAAAAAAACAAACAAAAAATTATATAAAAAAAATAAAAAAATAAAAATAAAAAAGTTGTTATTTTAACTTAATTATGTAGTTAAATTAACTTAATTATGTCATGTATTGGGAAATTTGACTCGTTCCACATCATTACGAAATATCATATTCATGATCCATGGAACTAGTATTAATCTAATCTAATCTAACTTAGTATTGATACCATGTATTGAGCTATTGGTTGGAAATAGAGACGTATTACTTGCAATAAATTTCATTAAGCAGTAAATATACAGAGAAACAGTGGCCAGAAAATCCAGTTCCTTTAACATTTTTCTACGTTATATTCTTGAATTTACGCTACAAATGAGCCTTATTACATGCTTTTACACTCTAAAAACATTCTGCTTTACGACGAGCTACCCAGGAATATGATCCCATATGACATACCAGAATTGAAGTAAGCGAAATATACAAACTTTTTTAATATTTAGATCTCCTACATCTGACAACATCCGCACTGCAGATGCGGACTTGTTTAGATGCTTCAGAAATTCTGCGGTATGCCCTACACAACTGAATTTATTATCGAGTTGTAATCCTAGAAATTTAACACTGTATACCTCTTCGATGTGGATGTCTTCATATATATGCATGTTGGAAGGAAATCTCTTACAGGTTCTGAACCGCATATAGTGAGTCTTTCATAGTTTAATGACAGTGAATTAGCTTTAAGCCATTTATTAATTTTTATGAAAATATGATTAGCATCCATTTATAAATCTGTACTTGACTTGCTATTTATTGCAATGTTTATATCATCTGCAAACAAATCAATCTTAGCATCTGGAAATGTAACAGACGAGAGGCCATTAATATACTGAAGAGAAAGCAACAGATCCAAGATGAAACCTTGAGGAACACCACATGTAATTAATTCTCAGTCAGATGAAGACTGACTGCTTACTCCACAGGTATTTTGTAATGACACCCTTTGTTTTCTGTTAGTTAGTTAAGACCTGAACTATTTCACTGCATTGCTGGTGACACCATAATATTCCAATTTACTTAAGAGGATGTGGTAATTCACATAGTCAAAGGCTTTTGACAGCTCACAGAAAATGCCAGTAGCCTCTAGTTTGTTATCTAATGAATTAAGTACATTCTCACTGTACTTGTATGTAGCCCTCTCTACATCGGAGCCCTTGCAGAACCCAAACTGTGACTTGGACAATATATTGTTTGTAGTCAGATGCTTAAGAAGATGCTCGAACACAACATTTTCAAACATTTTTTGAAAAGGCCAGCAGAATTGAAATTGGTCAATAGTTTGACAGTATCTCTTAATCTCTCTTCTTGTAAAGAGGCTAAACTTCAGAATATTTTAGCCTGTCTGGAAATTGATCACACATTGGACGTTGATTATAAAAGTAAGTTAAGATACAACTCAACGCACACCAGCACTCTTGATTAAGGGTTTTTATGGTGGATGCTACTTCTTTGGGAGATGTCAGGTAATTTTTTGAAGTTATTTGGAAAAACTGATCGCCGATATTCCATTGCACTCTTTAATAAACATCTTAACCCAAGCTGTCATTAACAGAAGTAAAGTACTTCTTTAAGAGGTTTGCAATAATACATGCACTTGTTACCAATGTCTCACTTATTTTTAGAGCTATCTATTCCTCTTCCTTTTTTGGTCCCACCCATCTCTTTCTTCAGTATACCCATATAGTTTTTATTTTGTTGCCTGATGTAATAATCTTTTTCTCATAATGAAGCTGCTTAGAATTTCTCGATTACTTGCTTCAATATTTTGCAGTATTCTTTGAAACATCAGAGCTATTTCTAGATAGTAGATACCGTCTCCTATTTGTCCCACATGACAACTTTATTACTTCTGTAACCCATGGTTTACTTTTAGACTGCTGTTTGATATGTCTTAGCTTTAGGGGAAAACAATTTTCAAAAGAGGGAGTAACTTTATTAATGAATGCTTTGTATTTTCCATTTGAGTCAGAAGTATTGTAAACATCTGTCCATTTCATTTCCTTGAGCAAGTCTTAAAATTCTTAATTTTTTACTCATTTATTACCCTCCTGTACTTAAAAATGGTTCAAATGGCTCTAAGCATATGGGACATAACATCTGAGCTCATCAGTCCCCTACACTTAGAATTACTTAAACCTACCTAACCTAAGGACAGCACACACATCCATGCCCGAGGCAGGATTCGAACCTGCGACTGTAGCAGCAGCACGGTTCCGGACTGAAGCGCCTAGAACCGCTCGGCCGCGACGGCCGGCTCCTGTACTTAGATGTAATAGGTTTTATATCGTGATAAGTTGCAATATTTAACGTAAGATGCTGCATGTCATGATCAGATGGACCATTTACTATTGTTTTAGTTATACGACTTTTTCCCTATATTTTTCTACAAAGATATTATCAACAGCTGTCTCAGAGCGTTTATATACTCTGTTTGCAAAGTTCATAGCAGGAATGAAACTGAATGACAGTTTTACTGATTGCAGTAATTTTTCACTGCTAGAGCTTTTCAATAAATCCACATTAAAATCACCAGAAATCACTATTTCCCTATCTTTTTTACTGTGAGATGGGACAACAGATCTTCCAGATTTTTTATGGGCAAGTTAAAGTTTCCTGAAGAGGTGCTGTATATACTTACTATTATAAAGGACTTTTTATGAAACACTACTTCTGTTGCACAGGTTTCTAAGTCCTGCTCTGAGCAAAATTCATTAATATCAATATTCTTGAAAGTAAAACAGTTTCTGACAACTCTGGCAACACCTCCTTTCTCTCCGGCCGGAGTGGCCATGCGGTTCTAGGCGCTACAGTCTGGAAACGATCGACCGCTAAGGTCGCAGGTTCGAATCCTGCCTCGGGCATGGATGTGTGTGATGTCCTTAGGTTAGTTAGGTTTAATTAGTTCTAAGTTCTAGGCGACTGATTACCTCAGAAGTTAAGTAGCATAGTGCTCAGAGATAATTTGAACCTCCTTTTCCATATTTTCTCTGTGTCATGCTATCAAGTCTGGCTGCTATTTCAGTGACAACTAGAAGCCGCAAGTAGCAGCTAAAAGCAGTATTTAACACTGAACGCCTTATGCCATCAATTGACTGACGTCCATGCTTGTTCTAAGAACCTCTTGTTTCACGAATATATAATCTAACTATGGTCGAAGAAATGATACAAGAAGCTAATCTACTCTGAGAAAAATTTCGAACTTGGAGTTTTACCTGACAGCAGCACTAAAGTATTTGGCTAGAATGTGATATTGCACCCCCGTTCCCACCGGATGTCTTGGTTATGGTGACAGACTCTCAGTAGCATAGCCAGAGGTCTAGGTTAGATTGAAAGCTGATTATTCGGTTGAGGCTCGGTGAATGGCAAATAGAGTTAGTTGTAATAGACGGACCTATAGTGTAGCCTAATGTTTACGTTCGCGCCATATTTAAACATAGGCAACGCAGTTTCCTACATAAAAACTAAAAGTGCAAGGTAAATTCAGAAAATGTATAATGGACATAGTTCCGACGAGTATTCTGATTTTAATTATACGCATATGTAATTTATAAATTACGAAAAACGCAACTGGGCGTTCTATCACATAACTTACGGATATTTTTTCAACACTTCAATTCCAAGATATCTTCAGGTATTACACTTAAATTATTCCCCCTGTCGGCTTTCAACAGGAAGATCTATAGTTCCCACTCTTCTCACTTACAAGTCATGAACATTATTTCTCAAGCCTCAACTCAACGTCCCATTTTCTCAACACACACAGGAACGAATGCTGTATCGTTAGAAAGCTTTTCTAACCGGCTTCTACATTGCATATCGATTTTGTGCTACAACTTACTACTGGCGGAAAATTTCAACGCAAAAGAGACGCCTCAAACTGCAGGAAAGTATTTACCAAGTCCCATCTTTACTCAAGAACAATTGTACGCAACATTTTCAAGAGTAACTATATCAAGTAACGTTTTTGTATCTCTTATAGAATAAAAACGTACACGAAGATTACATCCTTACGTCAAATGTCGTTTACGCAGAGGTATTGTAATGTTCTGTAAATTATTTTGTTCAAAATAATTTGCAGTTGTGTCATACGTCTGTACACGAGATTTCCACACTCCTCAGCATCCCTAGGGCCACTGTTTCCGATGTGATGGTGAAGTGGAAACGTGAAAGGACACGTACAGCACAAAGGCGTACAGGCCGACCTCGTCTGTTGACTGACAGAGACCGCCGACCATCACACAGGAATTTCAAACTGCATCAGGATACACTGCAAGTTCTATGACAGTTAGGCGGGAGGAACAGTGGAAAAACGTTATGTAGAGTGACGAATTACGGTACACAATGTGGCGATCCGATGACAGGGTGTGGGTATGGCGCACGCCCGGTGAACGTCATGTGCCAGCGTGCCAACAGTAAAATTCGGAGGCGCTGGTGTTTTATAGTGTGGTTGTGTTTTTCATGGAGGGGACTTGCATCTCTTGTTGTTTTGCACAGTACTATCACAGCAAAGGCCTATACTGATGTTATAAGCACCTTCTTGCTTCCCACTGTGAAGACCGATTCAGGGATGGCGATTGCATCTTTCAAACGATCGAACACCTAATCATAATGCATGGCCTGTGATGGAGTAGTTACTCGACAATAAGATCTCCGTAATGGACTGGCCTCCACAGAGTCCTGACCTGCATCCTATAGAACACCTTTGGGATGTTTTGGAACGCCGACTTCGTGCCAAGCCTCACCAACCTACATCGATACTTCTCCTCAGTGCAGCACGCCGTGAAGAATGCGCTGCTATTCCCCAAGAAACGTTCCAGCACGTAATCGAACGTAGGCCTGCGAGAGTGGAAGGCAAAGGGTGGGCCAACACCGTATTGAATCCCAGCATTACCGATGGAGGGCGGCACGAACTTGTAAGTCATTTTCAGCCAGGTGTCCGGATACTTTTGATCACATAGTATATCATAAATGTATATTATTTCACGTTGTTCGGTTCATTTTTAAGGATGTTTCCTCTTCATTCCCACAACTACTCTTATTCCAACGACTACACTGATTACAAAGACTGTCATATTTAAAACTGCAAAAATACGAAAGTTTCGCAGGGTTCCCCTGGTCATGAGCCTTAAAACGCACAACCAAGTCTTTATGAATATCAAATTGGCATAAAAGTTTAGGGTTATGGAACGGTTTTAACAAGGGAAGAATGGGATTTTCATTATTCACTCACGGTCTATTTCACATTATTTTTCCTCCCTTATTCGAATAACGACTTCAATGACAGACTGCAGAAAAACTTAGTTAGCACACTGCACACGCGGGAACATGTCACTTCCGCTGCACTGGCACAGCCTGTTGGCTGCTACTCACGACTAATCACAGTGTAACATCTACGATGATAGCTCGCAGAAATCGCATTTTAATGTTAGTAGAGTGCCGATCGATACCAGCTCTGAATTCGTCAACTGCGATTTTTTACTTGACAAAGCACAACAAAAATTGCAGTTACCGAAAACTAGTGCTGACGGAAATCACTGATATCAGAAAGTCACAGTTTAGCCCGTCCCTGTCGCCTTTACTGGAATTGCGTCCTACCAAAACTATGACGTAAATGGTAGGATTACGGGTAGTGTTGATGACATTGATAGGGAAAGAAACATAAATGAATTTGTGAGAAGAAACTGGAAGCCGAAGACTTCTCTTTGTTTTTTGCATTTGTTTGTTTTTCACATAATTTGAACCGCACAACTTTCAGTGTGAGTGCATTGTGTAGTGTATATCATTACAAAATATAAAATGCATTTTACAGGCAATAAAAATTAGTTTATCGTATAACTTATGCACTTTTATGTAACCACAAGAATTACTTTTCATGCAAGATCAGTTTACAAGCTCAATCATAAAAAATCTAAATAATTTTTGTTGCTGTTTTCTATTCAGTGGAACGTTCTCCATCGAAGGGAGGAGTTTCCTGTCCTTATTGATAAGTGCGAAAGTTGTTTACGAATAACAGAAACATGTTTTTTATAATTACTTTTGAATACATTATGGGAGTGGCAGTGATCAATGTGTTACAAATATTTACTATTAAAAACAGTCTTGATCACGATTTATTTATCAGGGTGGCCGGTTTCGACCACTGCTGTGATCATCTTCAGACCATTGAGTAGGAACCTCTTTCTGTTGCAGAATATCAGGGTGACCGGTTTCGACCACTGCTGTGATCATCTTCAGACCATTGAGTAAGAACCTCTTTCTGTTGCAGAATCACTACTAACTAGTGATTCTGCAACAGAAAGAGGTTCCTACTCAATGGTCTGAAGATGACCACAGCAGTGGTCGAAACCGGTCACCCTGATAAATAAATCGTGATCAAGACTGTTTTTAATAGTAAATAAATGTTTTGTATAAACTCAACGAAGTATTTAAGCGATTTTTGATAAGTTTTTGTTTTGCCGTTGTTTAATTTTAGCCTTTTTTGAGGAAATTGCGTTTTCTTGCGCTACGTGGTAAATCCGTATTTTTTTGTTATTTTGACTACAGCAGCCCTGTACTTCCCGTTACAAACCAACAATTTTCGAATAAACCCTGAATCAAACACTGACATTTGCAGTTTTGCTATGGTTTCTTTTTAGGTAACAGATATGTGTATAAGTATGTAGAACAAAAATGTTTCGTAGGTTACGCGAACCTGAATATATCGCCACTTAGTTTCTAGGCAGTTCATCGCCTCCGGTTTCTAGGGGAATCTACGTAGTAAGACAATGATCACATGCGCAAACAAGGGGATCGAAATGAGATAGCACCTGGTAGGTAGGCAACACGTCTAAAGTACAGGTAATGCGGTTATGAGCTTAACTGAACAAGGCTACTGGGTAAACTACCGTGGCCTACTCTTACTTATGACAGTCTACAGTAGGCTACGGTAGTTTTGCAACTCCTTATGACAGCCAGCTTACTTGGTGCCTCTCATACTCCACCAATAACAGAGGCTGGTGTGTCGCCTGCCGGTAGACAAGACTACTGCTGCACGCGCCACCTCCTCGCTAGCTATGTTCGCCTGTGTGGGCACTCGGGCAGCAACGTGCTGCACCAAAGCGCGCACGTGCCGTGTAGCCCGCGCTTGTTTAACATCGTCGCTCAGCACTAGAGCGCAAAATGATATCTGAAGCCTTTACACCGAGTACAGCCGGTCACGGAGATAACCCAGTTACTGACACTTGAAGGGTACTCCAAGATATCTCTGGAAATATGAAAGACGCCAGTGATCTAATTAATACAATGAATATGCTGATACTTTCTTGCATTCCTTCCAAAAAAGAAAGCACTAGAGATTAATCCAGTAAACATTCGCCTTTTACCAAAATAGCTCAGAAACAGCAGCAGCTTAGGAGATAAGGATTGGCACAACGACCTCCGCATTCCTCAAAGTTGTGGTAACGTTCCGCCGACGCGCAATCGTTACTCTGTGAAGCCAAGAGAGAGAATATCGGCGTCATATTCATGGTACTAGCGTCATGAAAATTTTAGTTCTACCCTTTTTTTTTAAAGAAAACTTACCGTACTGTCTATTTTGTTATCTATTTCTTTCAAAATGGTTCAAATGGCTCTGAGCACTATGGGACTTAACATCTGTGGTCATCAGTCCCCTAGAACTTAGAACTACTTAAACCTAACTAACCAAAGGACATCACACACATCCATGCCCGAGGCAGGATTCGAACCTGCGACCGTAGCGGTCACGCGGTTCCAGAATGAAGCGCCTAGAACCGCACGGCCACAGCGGCCGGCTCTACTTCTTTGCAGAATGTTTTTCACACCAGTGCACTTCGGTATTAAAATTTACGTATTGCATACTGACAATAACCGGAAAAAAAGAATCAGTTCATCATTTAGGTGCATGCACTGCTAACCGAGAGCATACTAGCCAGCTATGTTACGTAGCACAGAATCGTAAAACTGAATAAGCAGGTACTGTTTTATACAAATAAGATTATGTAATGAGTTAAGTCATATTCAGGAAAAGCCCGTTCTGTAACATTTTGGCGTTAAAACCCACTTTTACTCTAATTTTAAATTACTGCATCTGTAATATATTATTCAATGTTTCGGCATCTTTAATCATGCCTCTAAAATACAGCACTTAAAAAAGTAGAAAAAGTCTTTGAACAAAAGAGAAAATAGGAAGCGTACGGTGACTTTAGTAAAGAAATTTTTGTCCAATTTTTTTTCCTAAGGTTGTGTTATATGTGAAACAGTTAGGATTCATATACAGTCAGTTGGCGCCCATTTAGAGATAAGGAAATCTCTATTAAACTACGTTATAAATACATGGCGCTTTTGCACAAGTCCTCAGAACAGCAAATCTGTCCTTTCTTCCAGAGTGCTAGTCCCGCAGGTTTCGCAAGAGAACGGCGCTGGTTGGAAGGTAGAAGATGAGATACTGCCGGAAGTAAAGCTCTGAGAAGTGTTTGTGAGTCGTGCGGAGGTAGCTCCGTTGTTAGAGCGTTTGCCAGCGAAAGGCAGAGGTCACGAGTTCGAGTCTTGACCCGGCACACAGTTTTAACCTGCCAGGAAGTTTCAACTCTGATCCACTTTAAACAATTTATGCTCTCCGATAGATGTTAAATTTCATACTTGACATTAACGTAAAGTTGTTAGCTGTTTAGTTCGTATCTTCCAGAAAAAGTAATGTTCACGTTTGATGTCGTACATTTGATTTTCGCTCTTTGACATATATTTTCAAGAACTTTAGTTGTAGACTGAATTACGACACTAATCATATTACTGATAGCTCAAGCAGATTCCCAAAAGACGATTACATTCATTACCACACACACTGAAAGGTGGCTACACTGAGCCACAGCGCCAGAGATCGCGCTAGAGAGCATTGTTCCGCCGCCTCCACTGGCAGTGATTATTGAGATGTCGTAGTGGGCAGTGCTTGAGGAGAGCTCGTGGTAGTCAGTGCTTGTTAAGAACTCGTAGCAGAGAGTGTTTGTTGAGATGTGCTAGTAGGGAGTGCTTGCTGAGATGTGATACTGAAAAGTTCTTGTTGAGATGTGGTAATAGCGAGTCGGTGTGGAGATATATTGTAATGATTAGAGTGATTTTGGTCAATATATGAAGGTAACGAAACTTGATTTATTTTTCATTATTTAATGTCGTAAATAATGCTTCATTACAGGCTCAGTCAACAAAGCATCTGGCTTGTGTTCTGGGATTAGAGTGTAATTCTGGTTTTCTTGAGTAATTATGGTATTTTTATTTCCTTTAATTAATTCAGTATAAATGATATTTAAAATTTCTTGTGTTGTTGAAGAAGAACCGTGCCAGATGCGTACGTTGAGTCATACTTCCACACACAGAACAGTTATACTTGTGCTTTGGTTTCGTAGGTTTTATAGTTGCCGATGGATGTTAAATTTCATACTTGACATTAACGTAAAGTTGTTAGCTGTTTAGTTCGTATCTTCCAGAAAAAGTAATGTTCACGTTTGATGTCGTACATTTGATTTTCGCTCTTTGACATATATTTTCAAGAACTTTAGTTGTAGATTGAATTACGACACTAATCATATTACTGATAGCTCAAGCAGATTCCCAAAAGACGATTACATTCATTACCACACACACTGAAAGGTGGCTACACTGAGCCACAGCGCCAGAGATCGCGCTAGAGAGCATTGTTCCGCCGCCTCCACTGGCAGTGATTATTGAGATGTCGTAGTGGGCAGTGCTTGGGGAGAGCTCGTGGTAGTCAGTGCTTGTTAAGAACTCGTAGCAGAGAGTGTTTGTTGAGATGTACTAGTAGGGAGTGCTTGCTGAGATGTGATACTGAAAAGTTCTTGTTGAGATGTGGTAATAGCGAGTCGGTGTGGAGATATATTGTAATGATTAGAGTGATTTTGGTCAGTATATGAAGGTAACGAAACTTGATTTATTTTTCATTATTTAATGTCGTAAATAATGCTTCATTACAGGCTCAGTCAACAAAGCATCTGGCTTGTGTTCTGGGATTAGAGTGTAATTCTGGTTTTCTTGAGTAATTATGGTATTTTTATTTCCTTTAATTAATTCAGTATAAATGATATTTAAAATATCTTGTGTTGTTGAAGAAGAACCGTGCCAGATGCGTACGTTGAGTCATACTTCCACACACAGAACAGTTATACTTGTGCTTTGGTTTCGTAGGTTTTATAGTTGCTGGGGACTTAATTAATTAACTGTGTTAATGAAAATTTCCATTTCATTCTTTGTTATTGTTCTATGCAGTCAGATAGCGTAATAATACTAGTCAGGGCCAACCGTTTACGAGACTTCGTAATCGAACAGTCAGCTACTAAATCAAAAAATTAAAATTATTTTCATCATATTTTAATTAAGCCCCCATGCACGCTACGGCACATATTCACTTAGTGTAGTGAATCCCCTGAGGACTTTAATAGCTGCACATAAATTTCAGTTTGTGACTTAGTGGCAAATTTGGCGGAAGTGCGTACGTAAATTGATCTAGCCATGAACATGGAAGTATGTCATTCTTAGAATTGCGAAAGATCTTAAGTTTCCGAACAGTCAAAAAGTGTTTATAGTCAAAGTTTTCGCCTCGTGGCGACAAAGCCCTACCGCGTCTGTCCCAGTTTGAATGTCGATTATTGTCAAGTTCGCGCGCCTGGCGCTCTCTTGTTGCATCCCGTAAATGAAACAAATTATTTTCTTCAAACCCCTCTGCTATCTGTGATTCCAAATTTCTTTTGCTGTCTTTTCCTACAATTTCCCCTTCAATTTGTTTGACTTGCTTTCGTAATGCCTCAACTTCCCTTTTAACATGTTCATTAAATTTTTCCTGATTTTCAACATGCTTATTTATGTTCTGGTACTCTTCGGTTTCTGCAAATGGTAATGGAGCTGTATCATCCGACTCTCTGTCCCCATGTAAACTAAGATTTGTCAATTTATCTTAAATCTCCTCAACTCCTTCCGATAAGTCACCTATTTTTTCTTTCTGTTTATTGACGTCTTCCGTAAGTGTCGCGACTCGGGTTTCAGTATTAACACATTTGGTAGTTAACTGTTCATATTGTTGTGTTAGGTTATTTATTCTGTCATTTGGTACGGATTCCTCGATTCTCTCAAATATTTCTTCCTTATCGTGTGCACGTTGTAAATTTAACTCTGAAAATTTTTGTACTATCACGCGATCTCTTTCTTCCTGTTCTCTATCTTGTTCCCTTTGTCTAATCTCTACTGCAATTAATCTATTATTGTGAGAATTCAAAATCGGTTGTACTTCTTCTCTAATTTCTTTCTTTAATTCATCTTTCATGTTTTTGAAACATGTCCCTATTCGTGAATCTAACCGTGTTTCCATTGTTTCCATCTCTGTTTTAATTGTTCCTATTTGTGATCCCAACTGTGATCCCAGTGAGTCTAACCGTGTTTCCATTGTTCCCATATCAGTTCTTAATTCAGATCCTAAAGTTCCCATCTCTGTTTTTAATTCAGATCTCAAAGTTCCCATCTCAGTTTTAATTGTTCCTATTTGTGATCCCAAATTTCCCATCTGTGATCCCAAATGTAATATAGCACCCATCAACTGCTCCATATTACCCGGTTCGAAATTCTTTTCGCCCCTAACATTTCCCGCAAAACTAACTTCCTTCTGCATAGCTGTAAAGCTATCTGAGTTCGATACTATTCCAGAATCTTCTGTCGTTAATCTCGGATTCTGAAAATTTTTTGATTGTGAAAAATTTTGAAATGGTTCCGGACTGTTTTCCCGACTTATTAAATTGTTTTCCACTTCATTATCCATCATACTGTTTTCCCCTGTTGGCGAGTTCGCCATGTTAACAATTTCGTCATTCTCACTATTCATCATTTTTGCCTTTTTCATTGATCGCGTAATCATTTACAAAACATACAAAACTCGTCACTGTACGAAAATTACACACAATGACTCTTTATCATCAACAATACCATTCACTCGAAATGTTTCCCTCAAACACGATTAACGAACAATTGAAATAATTGCACTAAATCGTCAAACGCGTATACAAGACAACAAATCAAATTCTGAGAAAAAAATACCATTAGAAGAATGACAATTACCAAATCTACACATGCAAAATAGACTACAATTACTAAACTACAAATTACTACAACAATACTACTGTCTACTATTTTTACAGTCAGAAGATTCCAAGGGACGATCCGAAGCAGCGGTCGCCACGTGCATGGGGGCTTAATTAAAATATAAAATGCAAATAATTTTTAATTTTTTGTTTTAGTAGCTGACTGTTCGATTACGAAGTCTCGTAAACGGTTGGCCCTGACTAGTATTATTACGCTATCTGACTGCATAGAACAATAACAAAGAATGAAATGGAAATTTTCATTAACACAGTTAATTAATTAAGTCCCCAGCAACTATAAAACCTACGAAACCAAAGCACAAGTATAACTGTTCTGTGTGTGGAAGTATGACTCAACGTACGCATCTGGCACGGTTCTTCTTCAACAACACAAGAAATTTTAAATATCATTTATACTGAATTAATTAAAGGAAATAAAAATACCATAATTACTCAAGAAAACCAGAATTACACTCTAATCCCAGAACACAAGCCAGATGCTTTGTTGACTGAACCTGTAATGAAGCATTATTTAGGACATTAAATAATGAAAAATAAATCAAGTTTCGTTACCTTCATATATTGACCAAAATCACTCTAATCATTACAATATATCTCCACACCGACTCGCTATTACCACATCTCAACAAGAACTTTTCAGTATCACATCTCAGCAAGCACTCCCTACTAGCACATCTCAACAAACACTCTCTGCTACGAGTTCTTAACAAGCACTGACTACCACGAGCTCTCCCCAAGCACTGCCCACTACGACATCTCAATAATCACTGCCAGTGGAGGCGGCGGAACAATGCTCTCTAGCGCGATCTCTGGCGCTGTGGCTCAGTGTAGCCACCTTTCAACACATCCTGCTTTTTTTCTTTGCTGCAGGTTATATATCTTAAAGTTATATTTTAGGGTCTCAATAAGAGGAAATTTTGACTTTTAATAGCCTTTTTTATTTTTCGATATTCGTGTTTTGAAAAAAAAAGATTTACCTAGATTCAAATTGTAACTCAATCGCCGACCGTGGTGGCCGAGCAGTTCTAGGCGCTTCAGTCTGGAACCGTGCGGCCGCTACGGTCGCAGGTTCGAATCCTGCCTCGGGCATGGATGTTTGTGATGTCCTTAGGTTAGTTAGGTTTAAGTAGTTTTAAGTTCTAGGGGACTGATGACCTCAGAAGTTAAGTCCCATAGTGCTCAGAGCCATTTGAACCATTTTTTGTAACTCAATCGTATTTCGGTACCTACGCGCCCTCTTTCGTAAGAAAATATGGAGTATATTTAATATTAACTAGAATATGATTTATAAGGCATAATTTATATATGTTTTCCTGTTATTGTGGCCATTTTAAAAAAAATGGTTGAAATGGCTCTGAGCACTATGGGACTTAACATCTATGGTCATCAGTCCCCTAGAACTTAGAACTACTTAAACCGAACCAACCTAAGGACATCACACAACACCCAGTCATCACGAGGCAGAGAATGTTCATTAAATTTTTCCTGATTTTCAACATGCTTATTTATGTTCTGGTACTCTTCGGTTTCTGCAAATGGTAATGGAGCTGTATCATCCGACTCTCTGTCCCCATGTAAACTAAGATTTGTCAATTTATCTTAAATCTCCTCAACTCCTTCCGATAAGTCACCTATTTTTTCTTTCTGTTTATTGACGTCTTCCGTAAGTGTCGCGACTCGGGTTTCAGTATTAACACATTTGGTAGTTAACTGTTCATATTGTTGTGTTAGGTTATTTATTCTGTCATTTGGTACGGATTCCTCGATTCTCTCAAATATTTCTTCCTTATCGTGTGCACGTTGTAAATTTAACTCTGAAAATTTTTGTACTATCACGCGATCTCTTTCTTCCTGTTCTCTATCTTGTTCCCTTTGTCTAATCTCTACTGCAATTAATCTATTATTGTGAGAATTCAAAATCGGTTGTACTTCTTCTCTAATTTCTTTCTTTAATTCATCTTTCATGTTTTTGAAACATGTCCCTATTCGTGAATCTAACCGTGTTTCCATTGTTTCCATCTCTGTTTTAATTGTTCCTATTTGTGATCCCAACTGTGATCCCAGTGAGTCTAACCGTGTTTCCATTGTTCCCATATCAGTTCTTAATTCAGATCCTAAAGTTCCCATCTCTGTTTTTAATTCAGATCTCAAAGTTCCCATCTCAGTTTTAATTGTTCCTATTTGTGATCCCAAATTTCCCATCTGTGATCCCAAATGTAATATAGCACCCATCAACTGCTCCATATTACCCGGTTCGAAATTCTTTTCGCCCCTAACATTTCCCGCAAAACTAACTTCCTTCTGCATAGCTGTAAAGCTATCTGAGTTCGATACTATTCCAGAATCTTCTGTCGTTAATCTCGGATTCTGAAAATTTTTTGATTGTGAAAAATTTTGAAATGGTTCCGGACTGTTTTCCCGACTTATTAAATTGTTTTCCACTTCATTATCCATCATACTGTTTTCCCCTGTTGGCGAGTTCGCCATGTTAACAATTTCGTCATTCTCACTATTCATCATTTTTGCCTTTTTCATTGATCGCGTAATCATTTACAAAACATACAAAACTCGTCACTGTACGAAAATTACACACAATGACTCTTTATCATCAACAATACCATTCACTCGAAATGTTTCCCTCAAACACGATTAACGAACAATTGAAATAATTGCACTAAATCGTCAAACGCGTATACAAGACAACAAATCAAATTCTGAGAAAAAAATACCATTAGAAGAATGACAATTACCAAATCTACACATGCAAAATAGACTACAATTACTAAACTACAAATTACTACAACAATACTACGGTCTACTATTTTTACAGTCAGAAGATTCCAAGGGACGATCCGAAGCAGCGGTCGCCACGTGCATGGGGGCTTAATTAAAATATAAAATGCAAATAATTTTTAATTTTTTGTTTTAGTAGCTGACTGTTCGATTACGAAGTCTCGTAAACGGTTGGCCCTGACTAGTATTATTACGCTATCTGACTGCATAGAACAATAACAAAGAATGAAATGGAAATTTTCATTAACACAGTTAATTAATTAAGTCCCCAGCAACTATAAAACCTACGAAACCAAAGCACAAGTATAACTGTTCTGTGTGTGGAAGTATGACTCAACGTACGCATCTGGCACGGTTCTTCTTCAACAACACAAGAAATTTTAAATATCATTTATACTGAATTAATTAAAGGAAATAAAAATACCATAATTACTCAAGAAAACCAGAATTACACTCTAATCCCAGAACACAAGCCAGATGCTTTGTTGACTGAACCTGTAATGAAGCATTATTTAGGACATTAAATAATGAAAAATAAATCAAGTTTCGTTACCTTCATATATTGACCAAAATCACTCTAATCATTACAATATATCTCCACACCGACTCGCTATTACCACATCTCAACAAGAACTTTTCAGTATCACATCTCAGCAAGCACTCCCTACTAGCACATCTCAACAAACACTCTCTGCTACGAGTTCTTAACAAGCACTGACTACCACGAGCTCTCCCCAAGCACTGCCCACTACGACATCTCAATAATCACTGCCAGTGGAGGCGGCGGAACAATGCTCTCTAGCGCGATCTCTGGCGCTGTGGCTCAGTGTAGCCACCTTTCAACACATCCTGCTTTTTTTCTTTGCTGCAGGTTATATATCTTAAAGTTATATTTTAGGGTCTCAATAAGAGGAAATTTTGACTTTTAATAGCCTTTTTTATTTTTCGATATTCGTGTTTTGAAAAAAAAAAGATTTACCTAGATTCAAATTGTAACTCAATCGCCGACCGTGGTGGCCGAGCAGTTCTAGGCGCTTCAGTCTGGAACCGTGCGGCCGCTACGGTCGCAGGTTCGAATCCTGCCTCGGGCATGGATGTTTGTGATGTCCTTAGGTTAGTTAGGTTTAAGTAGTTTTAAGTTCTAGGGGACTGATGACCTCAGAAGTTAAGTCCCATAGTGCTCAGAGCCATTTGAACCATTTTTTGTAACTCAATCGTATTTCGGTACCTACGCGCCCTCTTTCGTAAGAAAATATGGAGTATATTTAATATTAACTAGAATATGATTTATAAGGCATAATTTATATATGTTTTCCTGTTATTGTGGCCATTTTAAAAAAAATGGTTGAAATGGCTCTGAGCACTATGGGACTTAACATCTATGGTCATCAGTCCCCTAGAACTTAGAACTACTTAAACCGAACCAACCTAAGGACATCACACAACACCCAGTCATCACGAGGCAGAGAATGTTCATTAAATTTTTCCTGATTTTCAACATGCTTATTTATGTTCTGGTACTCTTCGGTTTCTGCAAATGGTAATGGAGCTGTATCATCCGACTCTCTGTCCCCATGTAAACTAAGATTTGTCAATTTATCTTAAATCTCCTCAACTCCTTCCGATAAGTCACCTATTTTTTCTTTCTGTTTATTGACGTCTTCCGTAAGTGTCGCGACTCGGGTTTCAGTATTAACACATTTGGTAGTTAACTGTTCATATTGTTGTGTTAGGTTATTTATTCTGTCATTTGGTACGGATTCCTCGATTCTCTCAAATATTTCTTCCTTATCGTGTGCACGTTGTAAATTTAACTCTGAAAATTTTTGTACTATCACGCGATCTCTTTCTTCCTGTTCTCTATCTTGTTCCCTTTGTCTAATCTCTACTGCAATTAATCTATTATTGTGAGAATTCAAAATCGGTTGTACTTCTTCTCTAATTTCTTTCTTTAATTCATCTTTCATGTTTTTGAAACATGTCCCTATTCGTGAATCTAACCGTGTTTCCATTGTTTCCATCTCTGTTTTAATTGTTCCTATTTGTGATCCCAACTGTGATCCCAGTGAGTCTAACCGTGTTTCCATTGTTCCCATATCAGTTCTTAATTCAGATCCTAAAGTTCCCATCTCTGTTTTTAATTCAGATCTCAAAGTTCCCATCTCAGTTTTAATTGTTCCTATTTGTGATCCCAAATTTCCCATCTGTGATCCCAAATGTAATATAGCACCCATCAACTGCTCCATATTACCCGGTTCGAAATTCTTTTCGCCCCTAACATTTCCCGCAAAACTAACTTCCTTCTGCATAGCTGTAAAGCTATCTGAGTTCGATACTATTCCAGAATCTTCTGTCGTTAATCTCGGATTCTGAAAATTTTTTGATTGTGAAAAATTTTGAAATGGTTCCGGACTGTTTTCCCGACTTATTAAATTGTTTTCCACTTCATTATCCATCATACTGTTTTCCCCTGTTGGCGAGTTCGCCATGTTAACAATTTCGTCATTCTCACTATTCATCATTTTTGCCTTTTTCATTGATCGCGTAATCATTTACAAAACATACAAAACTCGTCACTGTACGAAAATTACACACAATGACTCTTTATCATCAACAATACCATTCACTCGAAATGTTTCCCTCAAACACGATTAACGAACAATTGAAATAATTGCACTAAATCGTCAAACGCGTATACAAGACAACAAATCAAATTCTGAGAAAAAAATACCATTAGAAGAATGACAATTACCAAATCTACACATGCAAAATAGACTACAATTACTAAACTACAAATTACTACAACAATACTACTGTCTACTATTTTTACAGTCAGAAGATTCCAAGGGACGATCCGAAGCAGCGGTCGCCACGTGCATGGGGGCTTAATTAAAATATAAAATGCAAATAATTTTTAATTTTTTGTTTTAGTAGCTGACTGTTCGATTACGAAGTCTCGTAAACGGTTGGCCCTGACTAGTATTATTACGCTATCTGACTGCATAGAACAATAACAAAGAATGAAATGGAAATTTTCATTAACACAGTTAATTAATTAAGTCCCCAGCAACTATAAAACCTACGAAACCAAAGCACAAGTATAACTGTTCTGTGTGTGGAAGTATGACTCAACGTACGCATCTGGCACGGTTCTTCTTCAACAACACAAGAAATTTTAAATATCATTTATACTGAATTAATTAAAGGAAATAAAAATACCATAATTACTCAAGAAAACCAGAATTACACTCTAATCCCAGAACACAAGCCAGATGCTTTGTTGACTGAACCTGTAATGAAGCATTATTTAG